>NC_133623.1:70327116-70627116 GCF_048593235.1 Sminthopsis crassicaudata
TCAGCCTGTTCATTGTTTTTTTATAGAACAATAATATTCTATTACTTTCATATACCACAACTTATTCAGCTGTTCCCCACTTGATGGGCATCTACCCATTTTCCAGTTTTTTTGCTACAAAAAGAGCTGCTACAAATAGTTTTGCACATGCGGGTCCTTTTCCCTTCTTTGTGATTTCCTTGGGATACAGACTGAGTCGTGGCAAAACAATTCTTTTTAAATAAAATTTAGAATTCCAAATTTTCTCCCTCCCTCCCTAAGATGATAAGCAATTTGATAGAGGTTATATATGTACAATCATATAAAATTTGTTTTCATATTAGTCATGTTGTGAAAGAAGAAACAAAACAAAGAGGGAAAACATGAAAAAAAGGAAATGAAAAATATTATGCTTTGATCTACATTCAGACTCCATCAATTCTTTCTCTTGGATGTAGGCTATCCCACCAATCTACTTGGTATTTATTTATCTATCTTCCCTCCTATAACCTCCTTGAAGGCAAGCTTTCTTTGATTTTTTTTTTTTTTTTTGGTCTTTGTACTCCTATTTCCTATCATAGTGTCCGACACATTATAGGCTCTTAATAAATGCTATTAATAAACAAAGAAAAGCCAGTTTAGCAAAACTGACACCAAAGTCATACCTGACAGTGCATGTAACATTGTAGACCCTTCTTCCCCACTTCCTTCCCTGAAAAGCAAGAAATGCATTTTATCCTCTATTCCCCAAGACAGAGAATTTATCATTAGCATTATTTTGTTTACTTTATTTTATTACTGTGTAGTGTAGGCTGTTCTCCTTGTCCGTCCTTACTCCTCATTCATTCATTGTTTCTTACAGCCCAATAATATTCCAGTACATTTACATAGCCCAATTTGTCCAGTCACCCAGAACCCACTACATTTCCAGATTTTTGCAACCATAGTTCCACGGTGATTCTTTGGCATAGATGGAGACCCTTCCTTCTGGCTTTGGCCTTCTTGAGGGATATGATTGGCAGTGGGATTGCTGGGTTAGAGGGTAAGAATATAAACTCATTTCCAAAATGGGTGAAATGATTTACCGTACCATCAGCAGTATTAGTATGCTTGTCTTCCCATAGCCCTTCAACTTACTATCATCCTGTTATCTTCTTTGCCAATTTAGACATGAGGTCAAACATCAGAGTTGGTGTAATTTGTATCTGTGTATGTCTGTATGTAGCTTTTATTAGTGATTTGGAATTATCATTCACATGGTTACAGATAACTTTGTTGTTCAGTTGGAAACTGTAATAATAATAGTTAGCATTTATAAAGTGGTTTGAGATTTGTAAAACTCTTTACAAATTATATTGTCTCATTTTATCCTCCCAACAACCCTGGAAGGTGGTAGGTGCTGTCATCACCATTTTACAGATGAGAAAACTGAGGCCGAGAGCGACTGAGTGACTTTTTCAAAGTAAGACAGCTACTAAGTGGGTCCAAATTTGAACTTAGGTCTTTCTGACTCCCTTTTCACTACTTATCTATCTCCTGGGAAATGGTTCTTGGTCTTTTACATACATACATACATATGAGTCAAATATTTTCCCATTTGACATACTCTTGTACTTTTTAAAAAAGTAAACATGAAGGGGGAGAGCTGTTTTCTTTCAGAGCTTGATTTTTATGGAAAATTACATGTGCTTTCTTAATTGTGTGTGAGGATAAGGGAAAGAACCTAGAACTCAAAAATCTTAAAATGTTTTAAAAAATTGTTTTGAATTTAACTGGGAAAAATATTAAATAAAATTTTAAAAAAAGAATGAAGGGGGAATATTATCTCCTGACATCAAACTATAGCATAAAACAGAAATCTTCTAAACTATATGGTACTAGTTGAAAAAGAATAAAAATCATATAGTAGATAGTTTCCCTTTTTCATCCCCTCTATCCCATGTTTAGTTAAGGATTCTCCCTCTCTCCCAACTGCAAAAGATACTTCCTTCCATTTTCTAATTATTTTTAGTAATATGATTTTATAGTTGGACTTATTTTTCAGTTGGAACTTATTATGTCTTAGGGCATAAAATACTGCTTTCAACCTAATTTGTGTCCTACCAGTTATTATCAGACAGGAACCTTTTCTTTAGTAGTCCATTGAGGTCTTGCTTATCTAGTCTGTTCCACTGATCTTTTAACCAGTATCATATTGTTTCCAAGATTTCTGTTTTATTATAACATAGTTTGAGGTATGGAGGCATTATTCCCCTTTCATTCCTACCTTTCCCCCCACTATTTCCCTTGAGAAGCCATGTTTTTTTTTTGTTTGTTTTGTTTTTTTTTTTCAATTACATTTTGTTCTTTATTGTATATTTTATTTTGTATTATTTAATTTTTATATTTTCTATGTCTCAATAAGAGCGTGGTATAACACTAAATTGGTAAACTAGTCTAAGTATCATTTTTATTTTATTGTCATGGCTCAATTACTTGTATTCCTTTGTTACTGTGAAAGAGTATTTTATAACTGCATCGATTTAATTCTTGAGTTTGTCTTGATAGATTAGCTTCCAGATAGTTGGTGATTTGTAAGTATTTTGAATCAGATATCTCCTCCCATTTTCTCCTGGTTGTTGTTGTTAATATTATGGAGACATGTTGATGATTTCTATGGATTTTTTTGGTTTGTTTCTTGCTATTTGCCTGAAGCTGTCCATACTCTCAATTTCATTGCTGGCTTTGGGGGATTTACTAAGCAAACCATGGTTTCATTGGCCAATACAAATATTTATGATGCTTATGTTTCTTTTTTTTTTCTCTTGTCTTAATGGCTATTGGTGTAATTTATGTCATATAATGTCAAATAATGGTGGGTAAAATATAATGTCAAATAATAGTGGGTAAAATGAGGCATCATTGCTTTACTTCTATATTTTAGGCACAAATTGAATAGAACATTGGGTTTGAAATTAGAGAGATCTATATTTGAATCCTGTTTTAGACACTAGTTGTGTGACTCTGGGCAAATCATTTAACCCTTCTGAGTCATAGTTTCTATAAAATGAGGGTACTAAAAGGTGGTATAAAGACCAAATGAAATAAACCAGATAAAGAACTATATGAATGTCAGCTGATATTATCCTTGTTCTTGAGAAAGTGACATATTTTTTCTTTTTGAATTCTAACGTAATTTTATGAACTTAACAGTCATCAGCAGACATGAACATTTCTATATAAAAAGAACAGAAAAAGGATTGCATCTGAAACTGTGACTCTATCATGCCCTCTCTGAATTTCATTCTGTTCCCTTCTGTATGTTGTTATGTTTCATTGGTGCTCTTTTTTTAATCTAGTATTTTTCCATTGCAAATAATGATAGGTTTCGGTTTTATATAGAATATTTATGTATTTGTTATTTATTATATTCAAGAGCTCTCTCAAGTCCAGGCTTTTTAGAATTGCTGTGGAAATCAGTGCTGCATTTTATATCGGGCTTTTTCTTAGTCTTAGAATATAACTATTTTGTTTTTGTTGTTTATATGATGATGCTGATTGTTTCTCTAATGGTGAATTATGTTTTTATCCATGAGATAAATCCATCTTGGCCACAGTCAGTAATTTTTACTTGTATTCTTGTAGTCTCTTAAAGTAGGATTTCATTTTAAATATTTTCATCTGTATTCATTAATGAGATTGATTTATGATTCTATTTCTCTGGTTTGGCCATTAGTTCCATATTAGTCTCCAAAAATGAGTTTGTTGGCATGACTCCTTTCTCAGTTATTAAGAATAATTTTTGTTGCATAAGTTGCTATATTACTTTTAAAACAGTTGATAGAATTTACCTGTAAATCTGCCTGGACTGGAGTGTTTTCACCCTTGGGTAGTTTATTTATTATTTGTTCAATTTGTCTTTCTGAGAATGAATTATTTAAGAGTTCTTGGATATTTTACATTTTTCTGAGTAATCATTTCCCTCAGTGTTCTCAGATTTGTTGACATATATATGAGTATAGTAGTTTCTGATAATTTCCTCTGTTGTGAATTGACATTTACTTTATTCATTTTTAAAAAAATTTTGGTTCCTTGATTTTTTCCCTCCCTTTTAAAAATCAAGTTAGATAAAGTTTTGTCCATTAAAAAAAAACCTGGGGTTTAATTTAGAATGTCTGTAATCTTTTGTTTTCTATTGTTTTTTCTTCTAATTTTCAAGGTTTCTTCTTTTGTACTTATTTTCAATTTGATAACTTGCTGCTTTTCTGTTTTTTAAAGTTATATACTCATTTCATTAATCTTTTTCTCTATTTTGTTAATACATGTTTTCAGACAGATAATTTGCCTCTGAAAACTGATTTCCCTGCCTTCTCCCAATTTTGGTATGATGAGTTCCATCATTATCCTTTTTTTATTCCCTTCCCTGTTCTCCAACAGAATTACCAAACTAATAAATGATGGGAATGCTGACAATATAATTTACCTAATTTTTTTCCCAAGCATTTGATCAATATCTCCCACTGTTCTTGTGGAAAAGATGATGGAGAGATATGGACTAGACAGTACTAGAACTAACTGGATTCAGGAGCAGCTGAATGGCCAGACCCAAAAGAGTGGTCATTAATGGTTCCATGACATCTTGCCAGGAGGAAGTCTCCAATGCTCTGTTCCAAAGATCTCTCCTTGGTCCTATGAATTTGATCATTCTTATCAAGGACTTGGATAAAAGTTGAAGATTGGCATTCTCATCACATTTGCAGATAACACAATTAATTCTAATTAATTAAGGGAATTGGTGAACTCGAATGGAGAAAAATTGCATCTTTGTTTTTCACTAACCTCTGCCTGAAATTTAGCTTCTCTTTCAATTATGAATCCAGATTGCCAAAGATAAGAAAGGTTCCGTACCATTGGGTTAGACCTTTAGAATGACTAAGATGAAATTCACTAGAGGTAGATGTAAAGTCATATATTTAGGTTCAAAAAAATCAACTTGACAAGTAAAAGATGGTAGAGAGATGATTTATCTAAACAAAAATCTGGGATTTTTACTACAATCTAAAAAGCAAATGTGTGATCTTGGGCTATGTCATGAGGGACATAATTTCCAGGAATAAGGAGGTTACTAGTGTCCTTTGAGGGCAACTAGGTGACACTACAGTAGATAGAGTACTGGTTCTGGAGTTGGGAAAACCTGAGTCCAAATGTGACCTCACACATTTATTAGCTGTATGACCCTGGGCAAATCACATAATTGTTGTGTGCCTCAGTTTCCTCATCTGTAAAATGAGCTGGAGAAGGAAATGACAAGCTATTTTAGTATCTCTGTCAGGACAACCCCAATGGGGTCACAAAGATATAAATACATCTGAACAACAAGAAAAAGTGTTTGCCCATTCAGGCCTCGCCTAAAGCATTCTCTGGGCCATTCTGAGTGCTTTAGGAAGGATGCTGTTAAGCTCAGGAGTACCCAGAAAATGAAAACAGGCCTTGAATCCATGCCACATAAGGATTGGTATAAAGCATTAAGGCTGTTTACCTGGGAATTCTCACTTCTTTGCCCTCTGTTTTCAGTACTTCTGGGAAATTTTCTTTTATTATTTCCTGTAGTTTGATATTCAGGCTTTTTACTTTTTAGTTCTTTTCCAGGTGGAGAGAAAAACCAATAATTCTTAGATTCTAATCAGTTACTTTGGTTTGTATAGATCAAGTCTTGTGTTTTTCCATTGTTGCCATTCTTTGCTTTTGTTTTTTTGTCAGATCTTCTATCACATCTGTATTTTAAGTTCTAAATTTATCACTTTCTTCTTCAGAGACTTTACATTTTCAAAAAAGATACTCTTGTATTTTCTACATTATTTACTCTCATTTGTCTTAGTGATTTCTTCTTTGTGTCCTTATTTTCACTCTAATTTCCTATTTTTTCATAATTTTACAGGAGGCAATTAAATGATGTAGTATATAGAACATTGGATTTTGACGTAAGAAAGATCTAAATTCAGATCCAGTCTCAAA
Organism: Sminthopsis crassicaudata; assembly: GCF_048593235.1. Lineage (NCBI taxonomy): Eukaryota > Metazoa > Chordata > Mammalia > Dasyuromorphia > Dasyuridae > Sminthopsis > Sminthopsis crassicaudata. Next base: position 70,333,090 of record NC_133623.1, read on the forward strand.
TACTTATTAACTACATAATCCTGGGCAAATCATTTAACCTCTCTCAGACTTAGATAAGTTTCCTTATCTGTAAAATGAGGATAATTATTAATAGCACCTACCTTACTGAGTTCTAGTGAGGACCAAGTGCGATAATATTAGCAAAGTGCTTTGAAAACCTTATGATGCTATATTAATGTTCCCTCTCAGACTCTTTTGAACCTTACAACATCAGGTAATTATTGCTGTTCCATTATGTCTAAGAATCTTGTTTAATTGGTTTTCTTGTTTTCTTTTTTATTGGTGATCATTGGTGATCTTCTATAATAGCATATCATTATTCATTGTATTGTGACCTTTCTGGCTTGGTTGCTTATTTTCCCAACTCTCCCACTTGGCTTATCTGCTTGGGAGAATAGGCTTGACTTTTTTTGATTGCCTTTTGGGGTTATCAACCTTCCTTACAGGCAAATGTGTACATCAACCTCATCATCTACGAGTACATCCCTGAAAAGTATACTGCCAAGGTAAGAGAACTTATCCAGAGAATTCAAAATTTCTCCATTTGCTCTAATTGATATTCACATGTTCAAATGGACAGCTTGTGCCCAACCTGTAGTAGAGCCTTCCAAATTTGTATTGGACTGATCAACCGCAGTCGAACACACTGGATCTTGACCCTAACACAGTGATATCATTGGTCCTCTCACTATAAAGAATGAACAACAACATTAACAATATGTTTTCCTTTAATTTGGTCACAGAAGCCTCTTCCCCTCTGGCTCCTCAGCACTTTTGAGTTTTCTCCTCACCAGTATTTGCACCCCTCAATGGTCTTGCCCCCTTTCCATTAAGATCTGGGCACTTCTGGATTTTCCATCTGTTGGAATATAGAGATGGGGGGGGGGGCATTTAAGTGCCGTGAGGGAACAAGAGAGCAAATGGAAGCTTGAAATGTAAGGTTGTTCTTGCTGGGCTCCGGTCCTCTAGAGTGAGGAAGGTTAGAATGAATGTGCCCTTCAGGCAGATCTGCTGTTATTTCAGAAGGCCTCACATTGTGCAGAGATGCTTCTTATCTTCTGGCTATTATTTTAATGACTCAGTTTGGCATAATTCTTGTTGCTTTGAAATTAGAGGTGAGGACATTTATGTTGCAAATAGGGGACATCTTTCCAATGAAGCCCTCGAGCTGTATTTTGCCTATTCTTGTTCATTTAATCTGTCTCCTGACAACATTGTTTTAGGTGTAGTGATGATAGGGAAAAAATCAGATTATAACAAACACCCTTCAGGAGATTCAAGGATTCATTTGGTTCTATTATAACTTAGTACAATGAAAACACAGATCTATTAGATATCAAAATTGATACTATCAATTCTCAATCAACAGACACTTATTAAATGTTTATTATGGGCCAGACACTGGTGATGCCAAGACAAAAAAGAAACAGCCCATACCTTCAAGCTCCTTACATTCTGCTAGGGGAAAATAGGCACAAATCCACATGTAAGACATGCACAAGAATCAAAAAAAAAAAATTGAGACGGGGAAAAAAACCATTAATTGCCTGAGGTGTCAGGGAAGGCTTCTTGGACAGACAGCAGTCAAGTTTAATCTTAAAAGAAGACAAGGATATTGAGCTGAGGAAGGAATATATTCCAAGTATAGGGGTTGGCTTGTGCACAGAAGGGAAAATATCTGAGTTAGGACAATGGTTGGTAGTCAAATTTGTCTGGCATATTCCTAAGGAATAGTAGTATGAAATAAGCCCAGAAAGGTAGCCAAGAGCAAGTCAAAGAAGAGCTCTAAATAACAGTAGGCAAGAAATGACATAAGCAATAGGGAGGACAGTCCTGAGAATGGTTTATATTGCTTTTTAGGGGGAAAGAGACTTAGTCTGCATAGGATAGATGTTACTCCTCTGATACTACCCTGCTATGTACTGACAAATAGGAAGAATTAAGAAAAATTTGGGAATACTTCTTTGAATTACTGTGTAAAGGGAGATAGAGCTAAGATGGCAGTCAAGATGGTGTAGTAAAGACAGGAATTTACCCAAACTCTCCCCCAAACTGCTCCAAATCCCTTTAAATAATGACTTTAAACAAAGCGGGATTCTGCTGCTTTAACACACTAGGTATTACAGCTACAGTGGGACTGGGACACTCCTACCAGCTCGAGAGCTAAAAAGAGGGCTTGTGGTTAGGTTCCTAGAAGCATCTGTGAAAACAGCTGCACAAAATCCCTGAAGCTTAGGACAGTGCACCCTCACTCTGGAAAGAGAACCCTACTTTAACAGAGTTAAAAGTCAAGAAATAGGCTAGGAAAATGAGCAGACAACAGAAAAAGTTTCTGACCATTAAAAGTTACTATGGTAACAAGGAAGATCAAAACATATACTCAGAAGATGATAACAAAGTCAAATCTCCTACATCCAAAACCTCCAAGAAAAATAAGAATTGGGTTCAGGTCGTGGAAGAGGTCAAAAGGGATTTTGAAAATCAAGTAACAGAGGTAGAGGAAAAATTAGGAAAAGAATGGAGAGGGGTGCAAAAGGAAATACAAAGAGCTAATGAGAAGAATGCTTTAAAAAACAAAATTAGATGATTGGGAAAGGAGAGACAAAAGCTCACTGAGGAAAAGAATTCCTTAAAAATTGGAATTGAGCAAATGGAAGCAAATGACTTCATGAATTACTATGTAAGCAGTGCCAAGAGCACTACATAAACAATGGTTTGTTGTTGTTGAGTTGCTTCAGTTATGTCTGATTCTTTGTGACCCCATTTGAGGTTTTTCTTGGCAAAGAGTAGTTTGGCATTTCCTTCTCCTGCTTATTTTACAGATGAGGAAACTGAAGCAGAGGAAAGTGACTTATCCAGGGTCACTCAGCTAGAAAATGTGTGAGGCCAGATTTGAACTGAGGAAGATGAGTCTTCCTGATTCCCAGCCCAGGGCTCTATCCCCTGTAGCATCACCTAGCTGCCCCAGACAATGACAAAAAAGCAAAAATATTCCCCACCAGCAAGCATTTTTTTCTGTACTTCTCACGCTTTGGCCTATGTATCTATCCTTAGCTATTAATATGGAACCTGGAATACAATATAAGTACAAAAAATATATACTCTATTGTAGGCCCCGTATCAGTAGCTAAGGAAACATAGACCAAAGAACGAGAATAAGAGGGGGAGGTTTGCATCAAGATATTCAGGTCACTCCTGGAGAAAAATGATGGGTCCAATTTATCTGAAACAATAATGAAGGAAATTTAAAGTAAAATAAAGTTGGATAAGCCAGGTTTGGGCGTCAGGGGCAGGGGGAGGTAGGGGAAGGAGACACTGATTGTGAAGGGCCTTAAGTTAAGTGCCAGGCTAAGGAACTCTTAGATTGCCTATAGGATAAACTATATTCAGTGTCCTATAGAATCCTTGGGGTTTCTGATGGTGCTTGGTCAATATCCTTTGTTGAATTAGAAATGTTAGAGTAAGCAGAGAGGTTTAGTCTTCTGGGGGCTTAAGCCTAGAACGAGGCAAGGAGCAAGGAGACGGATTTGTCCTAGCAATAGCTATCATCTGCCTAGTTTGGTTTTTTAAAGCTGTGTTCAATATGAGCTTTTCTTCTAACTTTTTTCCCCATCTACTTCTGGCTATTTTCACTAATGGACTGACCTATTCCATTTTGGCAGTTTGCTAGACTTTTGTTGGTTTTATTTTTAGATGTATTTATTATTTCTCCCTACTGCCTCCCCAATTGAATAATAAAAAAGTGAAAAATCAGCCTCATTACGCATATGCCCAGTCCAGCAAAAGAAATTCCCAGTGCTCAGCACGGTGCCTAGCAAATGGTAGGTGCTTAATAAATGTTTTTTTGAATAATGGATTGATCGTGGCCCAAAACGGATGTCTTCTTTTATATTTTAAATCCACTCCTTCTCTAGCAAGAGGTAGGCAACATGTTTCATTGTCAGTTTTCTGGCCTACTGATTTAATCACCAAATCAGAGTTCTTAAGACCTTTAAAGTTGTTTTTTCTTTCTAGTGTTACCATTGTATAAATTGTTCTCCTAATTCCACTCGCGTCATCATGCATCAGTCACAGAGACCTTCCTTGCTGGTTGCCTCCGAAATTGTCCATTTTGTCATTTCTAACCGAACAATAATGTTCCATTATGTTCGTATAACATAAATTGGTGTTTTTAAAATTTTTTTAAAGCTTTTTATTTTTAAAACACATGCATGGATAATTTGACAACACTGACCCTTGCGTAGCCTTGTGTTCCGAATTTTCTCCTCCTTCCCCCACCCCCTGGATGGCAAGCAATCCAGTATATGTTATACATGTTAAAATGTAACATAAATGGTTTAGTCATTCCCCAATAGGTGGGAAGCACTGTTTTAGTTACAGCTTCGGCTACTGTGAAAAGAACTACTATAAAATCCTTTTGCACATATGGGTCCATTTCCTCTTTCTTTGATCTCTTTGGGTTATAGACTTGGGGGTGGTGTAGCTCAAACAAAGGGAACATGCACAGCTTACTGATTTCTTAGATATAGTTCGAAATTGCTTTCTACGATGACTTGGAACAATTCACAGCTCCATCAATGGTGCATTAGTGTGCCTGTTTTCGTAATTTTATTCGTCATCTTTGCCATCTAAAGGATGTGAATAAGGTGGAATTTCTGAGTTACATTCATTTGCATTTTTTTTTTTAAGATTCTTAGTGATTGCGAGCAATTTTTCATATGGTTGTTAGATTTCTTACTTTGAATATAGCCTATTTGTAGCCTTTGACCATACTGGAGAATAAGGATTCTTTAAAAGACTACTACCTTTGAAGAATATTTAGAGAGGTATTAAAATCTTGAAAATAAATGTAGATTTATTCCCTTTGGGTTTAGGAGGATTTTTTTCTTCCTGTGAATAATTTGATTATGTAAAACTCAATTTATTTATATTGTAAGTTCATATTACTATAAGCTACATTTAGCTTTAAATAATTTAGACTTCCATGTGATTTAATCCATGTTTATCTATATCTGCATATATGCAGATGCTTTTATACATATAGACATATACATTTTATACATGTATATACATATATATTTTATACATATTTACACACACACTAAATATATGCTTATGTACAGCATCAAAGAACCTTATGTTCTGTTTCTGCTATTGTCTAGGTGTTTGAATGGGTCACTAGTAAAATGTGAAATTGCTTCTATCCCATAATAGACTGGTTTGTACCATCAAGGTAGTATGCAATTTTCATTTGTCCTCAATCAAGCTTTATATAAACCTATACAGCAAAAGAGCCTTAATGGAATCCAACTCCAAATAGGTTATTTGAGTGTCTCTCTTACATCTTGGTTCTCAGTTCATACTCCCTCCAATGCTCTTCAGTTCTATGTAGTTTTGATAAATGCTCAATTTAATGATGTTTGTAGTCCAGATGTGAGTATATAGGGTAGCACAGCCTGTGCTCTTCACTCCGATAACCTATATTGCTTCCTTGTGCCCTAAGACGACTGACCGGCTTACTCTAGCTTGCTAGAATATGGTTGTTTATACACTGTATGAATACAGGGTGTCCCAAAAAGTCTTAGTGCAGGCTTCAGCTTTAATGGCTTGAAGCCCATGTAATAGCAAAAAAGTCCTTAGTAGCCAAAGCCTTAGGCCGGGGTTAAGCCATCGGAGCTGACTTTTGAGACATGCTGTATTAACTTCCTTTTCTGTAATCTTAACTTTGTCGGGAAGCTTTGTTTTATTCTTTTTTTTAATATATATTTTAATAGTTTTTATTTACCAAATATATGCATGGGTAATTTTACAATGTTGACAATTGCCAAACCTTTTGTTCTCATTTTTCCCCTCCTTCCCTCCCCCCGGATGGCAGGCTGACCCATACATGTTCAATATGGCTTTGTTTTATTCTTGACGGGAGTCTCTTCCACCTAGATTTTCATGTGAACATTTTATTAAACTAAACTGTCCCATTTTTTAACAGGTGCAGGAGACATTGTGTCAATCATGATCGGCAATCTGAAAGGCACCAAAATTTTGCAGTCTATTCAACGAGGCATCCAAGTAACCATGGTCATTGAAGTAGGGAAAAAACACGGCCCCTGGATGAATCATTATTCGATCTTCTTTGTCTCTGTGTCCTTCTTCATCGTGACGGCTGCAACGGTGGGCTACTTTATCTTCTATTCTGCTCGAAGACTGAGGAATGCCAGGGCTCAAAACCGGAAACAGGTTCGTAATGGTTCTTTGCTGAGCCTTTTTTATGATTCCATTGGGCTGTTTACCAGTAGTTTGAATGTTGCACATTTCAGTGTACTTGTGGGCTTTGTTATATACTTCCGTGGCGCATCAAGTGATCTCCAGCTTGGATAATGCTAACACCATGCTTTCCCATGGCATTCTAAATTTTGCAAGATGGCCCTGTGATATAGCTAGCTAGCTATAGATATAGATATATGGTGGTGTAAAATACTTACACCATAATCCACAATTCCCACTTTAAAGGTGAGGAAGCCTGGTTTTTCCAAGTTATAAATAACCGTGTGATATCACATAGCTACAAAAGGGTCAAGATAGAATATGAACCCACATCCCTCGTCTCTAAGGTCAGAGCTCTATCTGCTAACCTCTGTACCTCTCAGTACATCGATTGCCATCCTCTTCTCCTGAAATCTTCTTTCTGTAAATTGTCAAGAAATTAATCCTTGACCAAATTCTGTAAGACCTCATTTAGAGAGAATAGTTAGCACCCTTTCCAGCAGAGCATAATGGATAGAGAGCCTGCCTTTCTATTCACTGTGCTGAGAAGCAGACAGACCCATGCTTATTAAAGTCTAGCCTCAGACCCTTATTTAACTGGATGGTGATTAGTAAGTTACTTAAGCTCCAAGAGGCTCACTTTACTCATCCATAAAATTGAGATAATAAGAGTAATAATTACTGTGTGACTATGGACAAGTCACCTAACAGTTCTGGGCCCCAGGTAACTCTCCTAAGGGGATAAGTTATGGAGCACCTGCTGTGTTTGAGAGAATTTTCTCTCATTGGCTGTTGCCTGCCTGTACTAATGAAATCACAGGTCTGATTTTTTTAAAAAAGTGCTTGGGGGGGTATATGTGGGTAGATTATTGATTTGCAGATTATTTAAAACATTGTCTTTCTCATTTCATATTTATTCTCCTTGCCACTCTCTCAGCTCACAAGCTATACTAAATTGTGGGTGGCTCTGTGACTGTTAGAGCAAGGACTCCCACTGATTGTGTGACTGCATTTCAAAGACAAATATAAATCATTGGGGGCACACCTTTTCAATTATATTTTGTAAAATCTCATGCTGTACAGTTATCATTTCAGGACGATAGAATCATTTTTGGCCGAGAGGATAACAGACAGAAATAGTGCTGGAAAGACTGTGGGAAGGCAAGCATGCTAATGAGATACACCAAAGTTTTGAATTGGGGCAATAGTGGAGGATGACATCTTGGAATCGGGTGAGGAAAATCAATAAACTGTGAGCCAGCAGGCCCAACACTGTAGGACATAAACCCCAAGGAGATCAAAGACAGGAGATACTCCAAATGTGCATCCATAAACAGCCATAAACAACACTGGTAGGAAAAATAGTCCCATTTTGACCTTATATTTAACTCGTTCAGTATGCCAGTAGTTGCTCTTCCTCAAGCCCTTTCCTTCTAGGTCTACAAAATTTGCCAAACCACAACTCCTGGATTTCTCCCACCATCTGCCTCTATTTCCTTTAAAGTGCTGTGGTAATAGAATTCATGTAGACTTGGCAACTGGGTCCACTCAGATATTAATTGGGGCCTCACTGCAGCAAAACAGTCCTTTCTCCTTCGTAATTAATTAATTCGGAAGCAGATTTCTCATAAAATCTGTTTCAAACCTTCTTTTCTCTCACATCTGCCACAGCAACCCTTTCTCCACCCACTCAGCCAGAGGACCTTGACTCATACTTTGCTGACAAAATGGAAGCCATTTCCTGTCCCTCCCTCCTTTTTTTCTCCCTCAACCCAGATAGTCATTCTACCTGTATGGTAATTGGTTTCCTGCTTTGTGTCCCTTCACTCCAATTCATCTTCCACACAGCTGCCACAATAATTTTCTGAAGTGCAGGTTTGACCATGTTATTCCCTTGTTCAATAACCTCCACTGGCTCCCTACTAGCTCTAGGATCAGATACTAATTTATTTCTCTGGTTAGAATGTAAAGCCCTTCACAATCTAATTCCAACTTACCTTTCCAGATTTATTATGTATCACTCCCCTTCATGGTCTCTCTGGATCAGCCAAACTGGCTGCCTTGCTGTTCCTTGCACGGTCCATTTCCCACCTCCTTCCCTTTATATAGGTTCTTCTCCATGTTTGGAATGTACTCTCTCCTTACTTCTGTCTCTTAGAACCCCTATTTCCCTTCAAAGCACAGATCAATCACTCCCTCTCTCCCAAATAAAGCCTTGCCTAATTTCCCTCTCCTGGTTTGCCATCCCCATCAAAATGACCTCATCTTTATATTTTGTACATATATGGACACATTCTCTCCTTCCTCAGAAAGGGAAGTTCCTCGAGGGGCCGACACTATTTTTTTGTCTCTGTATCCCCAGGACTTAGCTCAGGGTTTGGCACACAGGAGCCCCTGAAGAAATGCTTATTGATGGATTGAGGCCCCATATCAGTATACCAGGTCTATTGAATTATGCAAAAAACAAGAGCTAGCTAATTAAGAAATTGAGTGACTTTTCTAAGGCTTGTGTGGTATTGGAACACCCCTAAGTTGCTGGGTTTTATTGTTACTTTTTTTCATTTTCATTACAATATCAGCAGGAATAGTCATGACCTTGTTCTGTGAATGAGGAAACTGATACTGTAAAGAGGTAAGTCTTGGATTTGGGGCTTGATAGTCCGTCTTGGGACAACTTTACCAAGAACGTCAATGGGTGTGCATGAGGAGGGGCCGCTGGGCGTATATTGAGTCCAGAAGTAATAGAAAAAAAAAGCCCAATGGCAAGACAGAAATAGCTAAGAAAGAGTCTTCATTATGGCTGAGCATCCACCACCTGGCTGGTGCTCATTAGCCACTAACAAAGATGTAAGATCGTGCATATCTGGGACTTCTCAATTTAATGATTTTATTAAATGGTGGCTGTTAGCACCTCTAAATGATGTGTGTTTAAGCTGAGAAGAGGGATCCTGAGTATTTACTCTCTTGTTCCCTGTTAGCACAAGAGTTAGAACAGACACAATATACTCCTTTATGGATGAATGTGAACTCTTGGGCACACACATACCATTGGAGCTTTGAATTTCAACACATTTTTAAAAACCAGCAATAGGTAATTGGTTGTGATAATGGCGAGCAGATAGAGGAGTCCTTTCCTCTTCAATGTATTGTGCTTCTGACTCCTGAGATCTAACCTTAATCTGAGAGCTCATGAACTTGGTTTTTAAAAATACTTTGAGAACTGTATTTCAAAATAATTGGTTTTCTTTGTAAGTCTCTGTATATTATTTTATGAATTTAAAAGCATGATTTGGAGAAGGGGCCCCCAGGCTTTTCCAGACTACCAGAGAAGAAGAAGTGTCCATGACACACACAAAAAAGTTGAGAATCCCTTTCTCAGACCACTTTCTAGGCCAGATCAGTCCCTGTTTGGGACAGAACCAGTTCCCCAATACTACCAATTTTATTGTAACAAAGACAAGTCTTTGAAAGCAAGAGCATAAAATCTTTTTTTTTTTAATGAACAACTGTGAATTGCTTTTACTTTTTAATTAAAGATTTTATTTTCAAAACATATGCATTGCTAATTTTTCAACATTGACCCTTGCAAAACCTTGTGTTCCAAATTTCCCCCCCCCACTTCTCTCCATCCCCCTCCCCTAGATGGCAAATAATCTAATATTTGTTAAACATGTTTAAAAAATATGCTAAATCCCATATATGTATACATATTCATACAATTATTGTGCAACAAGAAAAATCAGATCAAAAAGGAGAAAGGAAACGAAATGCAAGAAAACAACAAAAAGAGTGAAAATGCTAGGTTGGAGGCACATAAAATTTTGTAAGTGGAGTCAGGTAAACTTTATTTTCCCTAGTCAAATCATGAAAGCCAGCAGTCCTTGTTTAACCCCCTGAAGGTAACATCAGGTGTTTGGCTAATATTTGAAACCATTTTCTTCCCTTATTATTCCAAAGCTCTTGAAGGACCACTTACGGCAGTGGTTCCCATTTAGTAACTCAGGAACCTGTAGGGGTTCACAATAGTGGTCCAAAAGGTTCACACTAAAACTTCTTAAATGGCTCCTTAAGTAGTAAATAATTGCAGAATATTATGTGTAGTGTATTAAATTTCTCCAGGGGTTTGCATTATATTTTTGGGGGTTTTTTAAAAGGGTTTACAGAACAAAAAACAAAGTGATTAGCAGGAACTTGTGGCATAGAGGAATGAACTCTGAATTTGAAGTTAAAACTTGGAATTAAATCCTAACTCTGTTAGCCAATGTCTCTGGGACCTTGTCGCTTCCTCCTTGCTGGGACTCAGTTTCTTCATCTGAAAAACAAGGCGATTGGATTACATCAGTCTTTTTTGTGTGGTGGAATCTGTTGTGTGGACCAGCAAAGGTGATGGGTCTCTTTTTAGAATCATGTCTTATTGCCTACATTCATAATTGAAAGAAATTCTGTCTTTCTGTTAGAAAATAACGATGCACTCCTCCCCATCAAAGTTCATAGTTCACATCCTGAATTCTGCCCCCTTGGAATGTGTGGACCTCAGTTTAAGAACCTTTGGATTAGATCTCCGAGGTTCATTGTTGCACTGTGACCCAAGATCTTACATGATCTTTGTTTTAAAGAAGGAAACTTCTTAATTGGTTAGAGCATCCAGAAGAACTCCAGTCTATATCACATGAGGATGGGTTAAAGGAACCAGGGAGTTAGGCTGAAGAGGAGAAGGCTTGGAGAGCATCTGAGCTGCCTGCAATTAGAGGGATTTGTTTTGTTTTACTTAGATCCCAAAGGGAAGAACTATAAACAATGGGTAAAAGTTGCAAAGAAGTAAATTGAGGATTGAAATTTGAGCTCTCTAAAAATGTGGATGGGGGAGTAGGGAGTGGAGAGGCAGGGTTCTAGCCTGATAACCCTTTGGCACTAGTGTTGGAGTGGGCATTCTTTTTCAGATATACCTTTTGATTAAATGCCTATTAAAATCCCATCCTGCTCTGAAGCTCTCTAATTCCTTTATTAAATCCCATCATTTGGACTTGTTTAAAGAATATTGAAATTTCCCAAAGACAACTGAGCCCTCACCTCTCCTCCTCTTCAATTCTAGAGCCAGCTCAGGATCCATTTATAATCTGTCCAAAACACACACACACACACACACACACACACACACACACACACACACACTCATTCATTTCTTCCCAGCATAGTAATATTCGATTACATTGAAATTTCACAATTGGTTCAGCCATTTCCCAGTTGAGGAGCACAACTTTGCTTCTACTTTTTTGCTACCACAAAGAATGCTTCTATATCTATCTGTCTATGAAAAAGAGAGAATGAATGAATAAATGATGGAGAGGAGAGAAAAAAAAGAATTAGGGAGAGACTGAGAGAGATAAAAGACCTTTCTTTCTCTTCTTGACAAGAAATCTAATAAGGAAGGTTTTCCAAATTATGTTTTTTACTGAAGAAATTAGATTAGAGCTCTGTGAAACTAGGTGACAGCTGTAATGAAGAAGTTTAAAAGCTACAAGCTTTAAAAAGCTTCCTTTATCTAACCTGATGTTGTGTGTTTGTGACATGACATTTAAACCATAATGATAATGTCTAATTTTCTGGGGCATTTCTTAAGTGTCTACTGTATACTAAGAGAATTTGGGCACCTGGGTCTTGGAACCATAAGAATGACCTTAATGAGTCACTCTTCTTTGTGCTTGTTGCCTCATCTGAAATAAGAGATAATGCCCACCCTGCCAAGATAAAAGTAGACTATTGATTCAAGTCTCTACCTTTTTCAGAGCCCTATATACTCGCCACAGCCACTTCCATTCATTCTTCTTGTCTTAAGTTGTTTGGTTTGTTTGTTTGGCTTTGGGGGGAGGCTTATACCCCACAGGTTTTTTTCATCCCAACTCCTTTCCATTGGCCACAATGTAGGCTAAATATTATTATTAAAAGTGTAGATGCAAAGATTTACATGTAGGTGTTCTCTTTTTAAATTAAGTTTATTAGCATTATAATTTGGACTGTGTTTAAAAAAGGCTATCTCTTTAGCACTGTTCAAATTTGTGAAGGTCAGTGTTAGCTCACAGGCCCTGAATATTGGAAACAAGAAAAGAAATCAGGCTAGACAGATTTGATCAAATTTGTGAGGGTCAGTGTTGGCTCACAGGCAATATGGCTTGCCCTGAATATTGGAAATAAGAAATCAAGCTAGACAGATTGGATAAGCTAGCTAGACCAGAGCAGCAGTCCTCAGAGGTCTACAATTATACAGAACTTAAATGGGCAATCATATGTTCCTGCTTAAGCTTTCTGACTCTCCCATAGTGTTCCTCCATTCTTCATATAAAGAATAACACTGAACAAAAAAACAAAGCAAAAAAGTTGAAGAACCAATGGACTAGAGAAATAGCAATGGAAAATTACTTCCAAAAAAAAAAAAAAGAAAGAAAGAAAATGACTTTCTTCTAAGAAGGGAAAATGGGGATGTTAGTGGCAACAGAATCTGTGGGATGCCGTTGAATCAAGGTCCAAGTGGCCACTTTAACCAGAGGAGATTAGAGCTAGGGCTTAGGTGAAAAGGATTTGCTTTATAAATGGTCAAGACCAATACACAAAAAAGAGCTCTTGATTAAAATGAAAAATGAAACCTGTTCACCTAAATCTATGAATATCTAGATTATACACCTTTACTTTACCAAATCTTTATGAGAAGTCCTGACTGAAAGCTCCCTGATGCTTCTGGCTGGTTATATTTGTGTTGAAAAGGAGAAAGAACACTTGATTTAGCAGGTAGAAGACAATGTCCTTGTCTTCCTTTGCCATTATGTTTTTATTCTATCTATTCATCACAAAGGAAGAGAGAAGAGAGTTTAGAGTTTAAAAACTGGAGAACCAGAAATTCTGAAACTGGTATCTCTGGGGCAAAACCACCACCTGGCTTATAGTTTCACTGAGAGATAAAAATTGAAATGTGTATGGAATGCTTATCATAAGCTTGAATGGAAGTTCTAACAGAGAGACCCAAGACCTTGGACCAGGAAAACGAGGCAAAGACTTAAGTCTGAGGGCGTTATTAGCTTTCTGGGAGTAGCTGATATTTTCTTTTAAAGAGCTTGGCACCTGAAGTTAGAATCTCCTGCTTGGCAGGGAGGGACCTCATAATCAAGACTCTAAAGCAACCACAGAGGAAAACTCCTCCTCTGGGGAGGCTTTAGCAGTGGGTAGCAAGTAGTGTCCCAAAGAGACCTGTTCTGCCAAGTACCATCTGGTGGAGACCTGAGACCCATCCAACAGAAGTTATGCAGTGATATCATGGCGCAGCACTGTCAGCATCACAAGTTGCCCCTCCATACGTGGCCTTTGGCTAGATGTATTCCCAGTCTGGGTGCCTTTCTATATGTATTCTCTCCATGTGTCTTCTCTTCCCACTGGTGCTGTATTTGTATAATAATTTGCCCCAGGTTTATAGGGGAAATATTTTGTTGATACTTTTCTTACTGTGCCTTCTCATTCAGGGCTCTTGCTCTGAACTCATTGTAAATGCAATCAGGTCCTGGCCTATAGGTTTTGTTTTTTTTTTTTTTAGAAACTGAAGAATGTTTGGTTTTTTTTTTTTATTATTAAAACTTTTTATTTACAAAGCATATGCTTGGGTAATTTTTTGAACATTGACCCTTGCAAAGTCTTCTGTTCCAAAATTTCCCCTCCTTCTCCCCACCCCTTCCCCTAGCTGGCGAGTAGTCTAATACATGTTAAATATGTTGAAATACATGTTAGATCCAATATATGTATCCATATTTATATAGTTATCTTGTTGAACAAGAAAAATCGGATTATGAAGGAAGGAAAAGAAAAACTGAGAAAGAAAAAATGCAAACAAATAATAACAGAGAGAGTGAGAATACTATGTTGGGTTCCACACTCTGTTCCCAGGGTTCTCTCTCTGGGTGTAGGTGGTTCTCTTCATCAATGAACAAATGGAACTGATTTGGTTCATCTCATTGTTGAAGAGGGCCACGTCCATCAGAATTGATCATCATATAGTGTTGTTGTTCAAGTGTATAATGATCTCCTGGTCCTGCTCATTTCACTCAGCATCAGTTGATGTCAGTCTCTCCAAGCCTCTCTGTATTCTTCCTGTTGGTCATTTCTTACAGAACAATAATATTCCATAGCATTCATATACCACAATTTCCCCAACCATTCTCCAATGGATGGGCATCCATTCATTTTCCAGTTTCTAGCTACTACAAAGAGGGATGCCATAAACATTCTTGCATATACTTTAAGATCTCTTTGGGATATAAGCCCAGTAGAAACACTGCTGGATCAAAGGGATCACAGTTTGATAACTTTTTGTGCATAGTTCCAAATCTTCTCCAGAATGGTTGGATCCGTTCACAACTCCACCAACAATGTATCAGTGTCCCAGTTTTCCCACATCCCCTCCAACATTTGTCATGATCTTTTCCTGTCCTCTTAGCCAATCTGACAGGTGTGTAGTGGTATCTCAGAGTTGTCTTAATTTGCATTTCTCTGACCAATAGTGATTTGAAGCACCTTTTCATGTGGCTACAAATAATTTCAATTTCTTCATCTGAAAATTGTCTGTTCATATCCTTTGACTGTTTATCAATTGGAGAATGGCTTGGTTTTTTATAAATTAGAGTCAATTCTCTATGTATTTTAGAAATGAGGCCTTTATCAGAACCTTTGACTGTAAAAATGTTTTCTCAGAGACTGAAGAATGTTTGAAAAGAAATACAGTTTCATAACTTTCCAGTAATGCAGTCACTTAACCTACTTTAATCTTTTAGTACCCACAGCCCCAGGAAAATTTACCCAAACAAATAGGTGAGGCCAGTGAGTAAATAGAATGTAACTTGTATAAACAGCCACTTTCAAAGCCTAGTAACCAGAAGTTTGAAGAAGTATTGAAGGTACTCAGACTAATTAGTGACAACCTTCAACATTCCCCCTCCGATAGTACTTCCATTACTTGATCCTCATTTTTCTCCAGTGAGGACTGATTTCCTGCTATCTCCCCCATAAAAATATGGAATGATGTTTGTTTTTTAATGAAAAGAAATGAAAATTTAAAAAAAAATACTTCCTTCTCTGTTGTTTTCCCCCAAGCTTGGACTAAAGGGAAAAGGTGGCACATTTCCCTTAAACCGAAATCAGGTGCCCTGTAAAGGTAAAACTCCCAACTGGTTGGGAAATGTACATAATGAGTAAACAGGCAGTTTAATCTCTGTCTCCTCCCCTTTGCATGTTGTCAGGCATGTTTTCCTCGTTTACATTTTTACCTTTGCACATTCAATTCCACCAAGTTCCGGCTTCTTAGTTGGGCAGCCAAGTTGACAGAAGTTCACCCTGCCTTGCACAGGGCCCAGGTCCAACGAGCCTTCAGTGTGTGATTTCTAGAAGTTTAGGGCACAGTGGGACAATCAGACAATTCTGCTTCTAAACAATCTGACCTCTAACCCATTCAGCCTTGGGCTGGCAGTGTCCCAGCTCTATCACTGTGGAACTTCTGTGAAAATAAAATCTCTTTGGTGATTTTCCTCAGTGCCTCAGTTTCCTGATTTAGAAAATCAGGAAATTCAGCCTTATTTCTGAGGTCCCCTCCAACTCTAAAATTCTATGATATTTCCCAGATAATTTTATTGAGTTAAAAGAGACCAAGGTTCAGGAGTCCATGAGTTTTATTTCTACATTTTTGGTAGAGAAAGCATTTTTACTATTAATGACTAGTTGTATAAAAAATTACCTTTAACTTGTGTAGCAGAAGGGAGTGTTTTGACAGGAATTGGAACAAATTATAGTAGGTATTTGTTACTAAGCAGGACTGAATTTTCAGATCTCCTTTCATATGGTAAGGACAACTTGCTTTATGAAGAATTAAAAATGATACTGATAAGATTTTCTTGATACCTGGTCTGAAGTCAAAGAAATGATCCAAAAGTTCCTTTCTTTGCTTCCCTTCCCTCTTTACAATGAATGGAACAGTGAAAAAAAAAGAAGGAATGGGATCAGCTCTGGTAATTGATCTTTGAGGTGGCTTGCTCCCATTCATCTCTGCCCTAAGGTATACTCTTTCACCAAACCTCAGCTGCAAAGGAAGTCAGAAGCCCTAAGTGAACCCCCAGCATGACAAGGATCCTTTCTACCATATACCTGATGAGCTTTTATCCAAGCTTTGCTTGAAGACTTCCAGAGAGAAGGAACTTAATACTTCCAAAACCAGCCCATCCTAATTGTTAGGAAAGCTCTGACCTTGGTTTGATTTCTCTCTCTCTCTCTCTCTCTCTCTCTCTCGCTCTCTCTCTTCTCTCTCTCTTCTCTCTCTCACTCTCTCTGTCTCTCTCTGTGTCTCTCTCTGTCTCTCTCTCTATCTTCTCTCTCTCTGTCTCTCTCAATCTCTCTCTCTGCGCCTCTCTCTCTCTCTCTCTCTCTCTTTCTCTCTCACTCTCTCTCTCTCTTCACACACATACTTTGATCTTGAACTACTGTTTGATCTCTTTAGCGTCTTAAGATACCTTGAGTTACCAGAGAATCACCATTCTGCTTCAGTGCTTCAGTGCTACTGGCTCCAAATTGAATTGTTTGGAAGCTTTCCCTGAGTCAGCCCAAGTATACTGTCCCTGCTACTTCCACTCTTAGTTCTGCCCTCCATGGCCAAGCAGAACAGCTAAACCCTTTTCCTTGCAACTGTCTACTAAATGCTTGAAGACAACTCTCCACAGTTTTCACTGGATGAATACTCCAGGATTTTCTTGTGAAGGATCTATAATTTCCTTAGCATGGAAACCTTCCAGCATGGGAATAACAAAACAGTGATTTTTTTTCTATTCAATCCTAGAGAGTTACTTGAGCTAAGTATGGGTCCAATGACTTGCCTAAGGTTAAACAGGTAGTGTCAGAGATAAGGCTTGAACCCAAGTCTTCTTGACTCAATCCCCAACTCATTCACTGTACAAAATTGCCTCTAGTAGAAGAATATCAGTATTAGGAAGATAGCCTTTGTTTCAGGGAAAAGGTTAGGGTTGGTAAAAGCACAAATAAAAATATAACCAATTTTTTTTCCCTCCTTTTTCCATTCTGGACCTAGGCTGAACTACAGACATTTTTTATCCACTTGGTTTTTCCTGTGTGGATAGTTAGGCTCAACTTTTACAAGCTATTATAGACCTTCATAAGACTCTGAAATATTCTAAGGCTTGATGTAATCAGCACAGTGTCATTCACAAACAACATCTCAAGCACCTTATCAGCTGTAGGGAGTTCCTCTTCCATTTCAAAGTCCTATTTCATTTTACCACAAGTCTCCAAAGAAGGAAATATTTCTGGTTACCCAAAAGGTAATAGACATAGCAGACATGATTACTGGCATTTTACTAGCAGCTGTGTAGAAGAAGTGATAAGATATCAAGAGAACAAGGTACAACTGAAAGAACAGGAGGGCCAGTCATGTGAGAGCAAGGGTTAACCAATGGCTAGCTGGCAGTGCTCGATTGGTATCTATCCCAGGTTGAAATTTGGACAAAAGACCTCAGCTTGTCAAGTGGACCCCCTGTGGGGAGGATTCTGGGAAGATCCAACAAGACTTGTCTGGGATGAGGAAGTTTTGATGGATTGTGATCTCTGCCAATTAGTGAAATGATGGAGACACCACAGTGATCAGTGAGCCAACGTGTACTTATTAACCTTTATTGCTTTATGTCAGGCACTGTATCACTGTCTCAATTCATTGCGTTTACCTTTTCAACAGGTATCAACATAGCTAGCCATGTCTCCACATTTTATACTTCTAATTTAGGAAGTCAATTTTTTTGAATTGAGATATAAAACTTCCTATTGAATCCTTACTGAAGTTCATCTTATTCACTTTGATCCAACACTACCCCAGGGGGCTGGCAAGCTGAAAATAATTTCTAAAATATTTGAAACTAAGATTTTATTGAATCTAGAAATTTCAAAATCATTCCTAGCTTCCGGGCTGTACAAAAATAGGCAAGAGGTTGGGCTTTGGGCTTTTGGCCATCATTTAATGACCCCTGCTCTAGCCTTTGGAGAATTTTTGATTCTTTCTGTCCTCTGACATATCAGCTCTCCCTTCTAGCTTTGGATTGTTTGAGCTTAGCATCTAGAAGGTTCTTTTAAAAAAAAATGCTTGCTAATCCATTAATACCTTCATCTCAGTCATTGGTAGAAATATTGACTAGCACAAGACTAAGTACAGATCCTTGGATCGCTTTACTAAAGACCTCTTTCCAGTTGGACACCAAGTCATTAATGACTATTCTTTAGGTCCGACTAATTAAATGATCTTAAATTCACCTAGCCTATATCTAAAGTTCTATCATTTCCACAAGAGTAACATAAGTTTCTCTTTAAAATAATTAGCCAACATGTATGGGAATAGTGTTTTTTAAAAGTTTAAAGAACACCTTGATATTCATTTTCTCATTTGCTCTTCACCACATTATGAAATAGGTCCTACTATGATTATACCCTTTTGTGGTGAAGCAGATAGAATCCATAGATTGGAGTTAGGAGTTCAAAGCCTACTTCACACACACACACACACACACACACACACACACACACACACACACATGTCATGTATCCTTAGGCAAATTTACATCCCTGCTCTTAGCCTCATCTTACTCATACGGGAATAATGGGGATAATAATATATACCAGGGCAGCTAGTTGGTGCAGGGGATAGAGCACCAGCTTAAAGTCAGGAGGACCTGAGTTCAAATCTGGCCTCAGACATTTAACACTTTAAGTGACTCCGGGCAAGTCACTTAACTCCAATTGCCTTAGCAATCATCATCATCATCATCATCATAATAAATACCTCCAGGAGAGTTGTAAGGATCAAACAAGACAGTGTATGTCGTAGAAATGCTGGCTGTTATAAGTTAAAGTTAGATGACTTGCCCATGATTACTCAGTGTTAAATATCAGATTTAAGCAGCTCTTTCTGCCAGGCCCAGGACTCTTTCTATTCTGCTATACTTCTTCTACATTGCTTAATTAGATGCAAAAATTGAGTTATATATTTGCATATAACATGTCCCCAAAGTCTTAGTGCAGCCTTAAGCTTGATAAGTTTAATAACCTGTCAAATCTTAAGGATTTTGGACCACTTGGTATATCAGATGTAGGGAACCTTTTTTCTGCCAAGGGCCATTTGGATATTAGTAGCATCATTGACGGTTTATACAAAATTATCGACTTAACTTAAATCAGTGTGAGGTTGTTGTACTTAGCTTTCACCTCATCATTGCCTGTGGTTGCCTTAGTAAATGATTTCACGGGCTTTATATGGCCCATGGGCTGGATGTTTCCCACCACTGCTGTACGTGAAAGCTAGTGAAATGTAGCATAATTGTACATGAAAGTGAACTTTTTTCTTTTTTTTCTTTTATTCTTGTTGTTTGTGCCAGTCGGGGATACCCTACCCCCATAAATAACATAACTCCCATGCCCAGCTTCAAATGCTTGTATCACAAGCCTGTGGTTTTCCCCTTCTGTTTGGTAGCATTTGAGGAAGAAAAACAGCAGGAAGGAAGATAGTTACCTGAAGGTCATTTAAGCTTGGTAATTTTGATGCCGCCCTACATCTGTTGGGCATATCATAGGAGAATTGAAGCCCAAAAGGGGATAGATGCGGATTGTGTCAATTTTAGTCCTGTTTACACTTGCCAATGTTTGATCTAAATTTTTAATGAAAACCTAACGAAAACATGCAAGGAATTTACAGTGTGGGAAATTATATTTGTTAGGCTGTGGTCCCATGCTACCTTGTATGACTCAGTTCATCATTGAGTTCCTGGCATCTAAATAAAACAATTTAAAACTCACTAAGGCAGATGTTTGGGTAATTGGGAAAAATTCATGTACCTAAACAGAAGATTGATATTTGCCGCCACATAAACTATATCCACGAAGCTCATGAGACTAGGAGAAATCTATTACGTTGGCTCTAGATGAAGTTATTGACGGAAGAAATCACTGAGTCATATAATTATAGAGCAAAAAGGAACCTTAGAGATCATCCACAGTTGTCCAAGCAAGGGAAATGAGACCTAGCAACTTGCTCAAGGTCACGAGTTAATGGGTAAATTTGCCACAGAAATTAGGTCTTCCGACTGCCCTGAGCCTAATATCCTTTTTGCCACAATCAGTCGGGTCCCCTTAGCTTTTAGGAACAAAGGGAAAATGGATTTGAACCCTAGTTCCCTCTTCCTAATTGGTGATGGCCTTTTTTTTTTTTTTTCATTTTCTTACTCATTCCCCAAATATTTATTGAGGATTTATTCTGTGCCAGGATCTATGCTACTCATTGAGATGCAAAGTCAAAAACAAGTCCCTGACTTCAAATAAGTAGAAAACAACAGGTATGCAGATAAATATGAAATATATACAAAGTGATTTTCTAAGGAAAGAGCTCCAAAAGCATGGAAGATAAATATAGTCTTAAAATCGGAAGATAGTAGGAAGTGCTACTTGTTGTTTTTAATCCATCATTCTCAAAGAAGATCAATGACATTACGGGTTGATGTCTTGATGTACATGTGAATTGGATTTCAGTGAGGCAAAGATGGGAAAAGTCAGTCGGCCTCGTTTTCTCCTCCAGAACCCTTGAGCCAAGCATCAAAGGAAACCAGGGTTTCTAAGGGATGAAAGAAACCAAGTAAATTCCAGGCACGGAGGACAGCCGTACAAAAGTATGAAAATGGGAGGTGAATATCACACATGAGGAGGAGTAGCAAGTAGATCAGTTTGGCTGGCAGTTAGTGAGCCTGAAGGCATAAGAAGCTTAGAAAGTTAGGCTTCTCCTTCCATCAGATATCCCACAGAATTTGATTATGTAACTTGGTGATGTACTTAACATTTAATATCTGGTATAGCTCTCTCTTGATATCTTTTCTCCCTAAGACTAATTCTCTTTAAATACACAAACCATATCTTATGTCTCCTTTGCATCTCCCTCAACACAAAGCAAAGTGGAACACTTCATATTTGCATTTATCTCACTTGGAAATGGGTATATTTCAAGTCAGTGAGTTATTGAAGTCTCTTCTTTGTAGCTTTGTTTAAACTTAACTCTGTTACAGCTCAGTGGATTGCATGGACAGTTAATCATATATGAAGACACTACAGGGAGTAACATCTGAGTTTGAACTTTGTTTTTGTGTCAAAAGACAGTCAAATCACATGTGATATAGACTACTTTACAGAAAAAATGTTTTAGTAAAATGAAACCTGCCTAGTGAGATGTATTAAAAGTTGATCATTCGCTAAATAACTTTAGCTCGAGGGTACTGAAATGCATTTTATTTGTTAACTTCCACATTTCAGGTGGTAAATTTGAACAACTACTATCCTAGCATACTGAAAGTCTTCAAAACCTTTGTTAGGTTGGAATGATGCCAAATATAAGGGAAAGTGCTGGCTCCCCACATGACCAGGGAGAGTCAGAAAAGCCACCATTGAGTAGAGTTTAGAGACCCTCCAGCAACTGCTACTATTTATTTTTTCTTTTTTTAAATTTAATATTTTATTTTTTCCCAGTTACATGTAAAAACAATTTTTAACTTTCAAATTTCAAAACAAATATGCTTCCTTCTTTTAAAATATGGTAGCTGAACTAAAAAAATATTTTTAATAGCTGCCATATTTTAAAACAGGGAAGCATATTTCTAAAAGATTTCCATAGAAAAAGTAAAAAAAAATCCATTTAAATAAGATGTATTTATTTATTATTTATTATTTTATTTATTCTATTATTTGTTTATTATTTATTTATTTTTTTAAATAAGATGCACAATGGCCTTAGGAGCCAGAAAGACCTGATTTTGAGTCTTGCCTGTGACACATAGTGACTTAGTTACTTAGTCTCTGAGTGCCTCGAGACGCTTCTTAATGTGGGGGTTTCAAAATTATGATTTATTATCAGTAAATGTTTGATTTAAATACCTATTTATATACCTATATTCTCATGTATTTTATATACCTATATACTTATGTAAAAATTTCTGGGGTAAAAATGTGTCATGAGTGGAAAGAGTTTAAGAAGCCCTATCTTAGGCTAGACTTGCTTTCATTTGTGTCAGTGGAGGGAGTCTTTCCACAATGAAGAAATTCCCTTCCCCCCCAAAAAAGAAAAGAAAAGGAACTGTAAATTTTAGTTTTTTAATTTAGCTTGGAAATTTACTGGATTCAACAATATCACTTCCCAAAGGTAATGGATATAAATGAAACCTTTCTTTGGCTAACTGAGATCTTTTACCTAAGAAATAAATTACCTTTCTTTAATGAGTCTTCACTAGTATTATCATTCATCTTACATCTAATTTCTTTTAAAAAATAGTCTGTTTTCCTCATTTTTATATAATATGTTTTGTAACAGAGACAACTAAAAGCGGATGCTAAAAGAGCTATTGGGAAACTTCAGCTGCGAGCTCTGAAACATGGAGACAAGGTACTTGGAATACTCTGAATTGCCACTGTTGTTTAAAGCACTGAAACAAGTTACATTTTCTACCAAAGCATCTTTGACTTTGACTTTTATGTTTTATGTTTTGACTTTTATGTCCTTCATGTTTCCTGGGAAACCACCTAGAGTAATGGATAGAGCCAATGCAGAAGTTAGGAAATCCTAGGTTTAAGTTCTATCCCTTGTATGGGTACTAATTGTATAATCATGGGGAAATCACTTAACTTCTCAGTGTTTCTAGCTCTTCTTTTAGTCATTGGTTTTTATTGGTAGAAGGAGTTACCATACCAGGAGTTCCCTACATCCATGAAATCACAACAGTGAACTCCAAAACAAAAATATATCCTCATTTCCTGATGTCTAAGTGGTAGAACTTGGATGGCAACTTCTCAGGGGGAAAACTAGCAAATCTTAAGCTAGGACTGATTAACAAAAAAGTTCCCCATTAGAAATTTAGGTAGAATATCTATAAAAAGATATTTTATGGAGTACAATTCATACTAAAAGATCAAGGGAAGTTTTAAAATCAGTGCCAAATTTTGCTTTCGTTGTTATCTCTTTGACCAAATGGTCATGCCTTTTGAAAATCGACTAGATAGATATAGATATAGAGATATAAAAATGGATATCATACTTCCTGCCTTCTCAATAGGAGGGAAAATAGTGGAAGGAGGGAAGGAATTTAAAGTTGAAATTAAAAGTGGCTTCTATTTCTTTTTTTTTTTTCCCCCTGAGGCTGGGGTTAAGTGACTTGCCCAGGGTCACACAGCTAGGAAGTGTTAAGTGTCTCTGAGACCAGATTTGAACTCGGGTCCTCCTGAATTCAAGGCTGGTGCTCTATCCACTGTGCCACCTAGCTGCCCCTGAAATTAAAAGTGAAAAAAGAAAAAGAAAAAAGGACTTGTAAATTAGACAGTCCCTTGGGAATATTTTTTTCTATTGTGTTTCCCTTTCCCAGAGGAAATCTGTTATACAGGTTATATTCTTATTTTATCATATAATTTGGATTTTTAAAAATCAAAGTCCTAGAATAAAGAAAATAATAAAAATTCATTTGAAGAAACAAAAGGTCCAAATTTTTAAGCAAGAAAAAGGAGTAAAAGTAGGAATGAAGAGGGTTTGGTATGTCTGACCTTGATTAAAAAGTACAAATGCAGGTTAATAGACAAATAAGACCCAGAAACTACCAAAGTAATCCAATGTCCAGTAAACCCAAGAATACAAGTAGTTTACTTGGGAAAGAACTCTCAGGAAATCTGTAAAGCAGTTTATCCGAAAATTTGGTCCAGTCAGCATCTCATATAATATCCCCAGAATGCTCTAAATAGACATGTGATCTCAGTATCCAAGTTCATGTCATAAACAATATTAAAAGATATCTTTTAAAACTATGATTAGGGAAAAATTATTAACAAAGCAAAAGATATGTAGTTGATCATAAAAAGAAAATTAGACAATTTTTATTACATACCCCAAAAAGCTGTAGCAAAAACAAAATCATTACTTCTTGGGGAAAACACCTTTGCATCAAACTTCTGATAAAAATCCACTATCATAAAATATTGATGCAAATATATAAGTAGATAAATATATAATATAATTTATAAATATAATAAATGTATAAATATATTTAATATAATATAATTTATAAATAGATAATATATTCCCTATTGGTCATCAAAAGAGATAAACAGTTTAACAGAAGAAATGCAAACTACCAGCTAGCATATTAAAAAAAAATGCTACAGATCACTAATAAGAAAAACAATAGAAAACTGTTGGGAGCTGTGATAAAGAAGTAACTAGATTGTTCATACACTATTGGATCCTACACTCGAAGGAGGTCAAAAACAGAGGGAAGGGGACACTTGGGTGGTGCTGCAGTGGATAGCACACCAATCCTGGAATCAGGAGGACCTAAGTTCAAATCCAGCTTCAAACACTATGTGACTCTGAGCTTAACCTTGATTACCTCCAAAAAACAGAGTGAAAGGCATATTATACATGCACACACACACACACACACACACACACACACACACACACACACACACAGAGTCATGCTAACCTTTTTTTGTAGCAGTCAAAAAAAGTGGGTATTCATTATTTGAGGAATGAATTAACAAACTCTGGTATTTGTGTTGTAAGAAATGACAAAATTCAAAGAAACTTTGGGAAGCTTTGTTTGAATTAAGGCAAAGGAAAGTAAGCAAAACTCTGAGAACAATAAGCACACTGACCATAATAATGGAGAGAAAAACAACTGGGACTTCAGAATTCAGATCAGTGTGATCACTAACCCAATACTGACCCTGGAGGACTGATGATGAACAGTGTTCTTTCTGGCTGGAGAGGTGAGAGACTCCAAAGACATACCTGGTCAGTGTGTCATTTGGGGGATGAGTAGATGTAGGAAATATAGTGATGATTTTTCAAAGGAAAAAAAACATTTTTAAAGATAATGAATATCTCTACATTCGCTCTAGGAAACTGGACCTGATGGAGACAGCTGTGCTGTGTGCATTGAAATATTTAGACCCAATGATATCGTGCGCATATTAACATGCAAGTAAGTCTGATTTTCTTTTGTATCCTGGATAATGATTCTTGGACTCTACATATACTCAAAGGGTGGATGAGGGGAGGAAGAAGAAGAAAGGGTACTTATATAAAATGCACCCCCAGAGCAGCATTCTAGTTAACAAAAACTACCAAGGGAATGCCCTTCAGTTGGAGAATTACTGGGAGAAAACCAAGCAATTCTATGATATACAAATGGACCAGAATATTTTTATGCAGTAAGAAATGGCAAATATGAGAAATTCTGATTTGTGGGATTAGTTGGATAAGCCAATGTGTAGGGAAGTAAGCAGAATTATTACCATATACATGATGACTACAGTAATGGACAGGAAAAGATCCCTAAGGGGAAGTTGGACTCTGAGTAATTAAAAGGTCAATAAAAGCTTAGCAGAGAATCAGATGGAAGTTTGCCTCCTTGTGGCAGAGAGGCAGGGTCAGAATGGAGTCAAGTGTGTTAGGGCTTACTTGTTTGGCTTTATTACAAGAGAGGGTTCAATATGGGGGAAGGTAAGGTGTCTGTGATACCAAAAAAAAAAAGTCATCAATAAAATAATGTGTTTTTTTTTTTTTAATGAAACACAAGGGGATTTTTAAAGAAAAAGAATAATTGGAATTGGGGGAAAAACTTTTATCAAGGCTTTCAGGAAATATAAATATTCAAAACATTGTGTTTTTCTATTATTCTTTTTTTTAATTCTTTTTTATTTAATAGTTTTTATTTACCAGACATATGCATGGGTAATTTTATAGCATTGACAATTGCCAAACCTTTGGTTCTAATTTTCCCCCTCCTTCCCCCCCCACCCAGATGGCAGGTTGACCAATCCATGTTACATATGTTAAAGTCTCTATTATTCTTTAAATGTAAATATGTTAAATTTTCTTCATGTTTGTCATCACTTTTATATAGTTTCATTCACCTAAGAGTGCCATGTTTAACAAAATCAGAGTCTCTGGTTAGTTGCCCCTCTCCTCCATTTATAATTCTGTCATTAAAAAAATATTTCTGGGGGCAGCTAGGTGGCGCAATGGATAGAGCATCAGCCTTGAATTCAGGAGAACCCGAGTTCAAATCTGGTCTCAGACACTTAACACTTCCTAGCTATGTGACCCTGGGCAAGTCACTTAACCCCAGCCTCAGAGAGGAAAAAAAAATTTCTTTAACCTAGGAGTTATTAACCTTTTTTGTGTGTCTTGTATCCCTTTGGCAGCCACGGGGAAACCTAAGGATCCCTTATCAAAATGATGATTTTAAATGCATAAGATACAGCAGATGAAAAAGGAGACTAAACATATTGAAATACTACTCTCTATCTGTATTATAAATTATATTCTATTTTTAAGGACAGTTTGCAACATTCATTTTTATAAGACTTTGAATTCCAGATTTTTCTCCCTCCCCCTTCTCCTAGATGGCAAGCAATCTGCTATAGGCCATACATGCACAATTACGTTAAACATTATTATATTGGTCATGTTGTGAAAGAAGAAAAAGAACAAAAGGGGGAAATCATACACACGCACACACACACAAAACAAAAAGAAAGTGAATCTGCTTCAATCTGCATTCAGACTCTATCGTTTTTCCTCTGGCTATGGATGGCATTTTCCATCATGAATCTTTTGGAATATATATTAATTAAAGTTCACAGACCCCAAGTTAGCCTAACTTTTCTACCTTGGAAAATATGCTAATAAGCAGAAAAAAAATTCTAAGTACAAACGTCAGTATGATAATATATAGCACTCTTAGGTTTGCAAAGCACTTTACAACTATTCACTTATTTGATCCTCACAATAACCCTGTGAGGTAGGTGCTACTATTGTCCCTGTTTCACAGATGAAGAAACTGAGGCAGACAGGTAAAGTGAGTTGGCTAAGCTCACACAGCCAGAGGCAGGATCTGGGTTACAGTCTTCATGACTACAGATCCAGCACTCTATGGTGCCATCTAGCCACTTCTATTATTCATATAATATACTCTGAACTGACTTGGCATTATCAAGGAAAGATTTGTACTTCTTGATAGCTTTGAGGACACTTTATTTTAGCTTACTTTTCTGAATAGGATTAGAAAAGCAAGCTAAAATAAACAGTTGCCAAAAGCATAGGCCCTTAAAGGTTTTATTATCTAAGAGGTGTGATGATGCTCTACTTTACAACTAGGGAATGTTGGGCCCAGTTACCTTGAACAAAGTAGCTCAGGGTTACCCTTTTGGCTTAATTGGGGGTGAACAACTCCTTGTAAAACTATAGTGAAGAGATTTTTAATGCAGAATTTAGAGGAAATTTCCCCAGTTTACATGTACTTCTCTTTTTTTTTTTCTTTTTCTTTTTTTTTTCCTGAGGCTGGGGTTAAGTGACTTGCCCAGGGTCACACAGCTAGGAAGTGTTAAGTGTCTGAGGCCACATTTGAACTCAGGTCCTCCTGACTTCAGGGCTGCTGCTCTATCCTCTGAGCCACCTAGTTGCCCCCACATGTACTTCTCTGTAGATAATAATGCAATGACAGATCACATTCTTGCATTAGAGATTTTATATAAAAGGAGAAAATGGCGGGGTAGGGGACTACACAACAAAGAAAATTCTAATGCAAGTTAGTTTGGATATTTAGTGACAGATAGAGGCCAGGTGCTTCTGAGTTTGGGCAAATGGCAATTCAATGATGAGCTGTTTCTTTTTATCGTGTAGCCATCTTTTCCACAAGACCTGTATTGACCCTTGGCTCTTGGAACACCGAACTTGCCCCATGTGCAAATGTGATATCCTTAAAGCTTTGGGGGTTGAGGTAAGTGAATCTTCTATTTTGCATGCCAAGGAAGTGAAGACATTTGCCACAAATGTACTTGGACTGCAAAGAAAATACTGTCTGTATTCTTTGCCTGTTTTGAATATTCGATTTAGGCTGTTTATCTTCGAGCAAACGGTAAAAATCTTGAAAGCATAAAGAAAAAAAAAATCCCTGCTCACTTTTTCTCCTCCCTCCCTCAGGGAACATGTGCTTTAGTGAAAATGTGTAGCATTTTCTTGGCGACCTGAGAGAGTGGGGGCAGCCAAGTAGGTGGGCCCCCAGCTTGCAGAAAGATCTGAAGCAAGGTTCTAACCATTACTCTCTCACAAACCAGCTTGGCTAATTTACCATCCAATCCAATTTTATGTCTTCTTTCTTCCCCTCTGTGGATTCAATTTTCTGGTTGATTATAGTGTGTTTAGAAGTCTGTCATTCAAAGAATAAAGAAAAGATAATGATGATCATTTGTACCCAACTACATGAAGTCTAAGTTTTTTTTTTTCTCTAATGTTTGCATGCTCTCTGAAGGCTGATGTAGAAGCGGGAACTGTGTCGTTCCAAACCGCTGGATCTAACCCTAACATCAATGGATCACCAGAATCTTATTCCCCTCATGAAGAGGATAGCCACAGCGAGACAGCCTCTTCTGGGTATGCTTCGGTCCAAGGTGCAGATGAGCCACCCATGGAGGAGCGTGCTCAGTCCCAGAGCAAGTATTAATTCGGGTTCCTTCTCAAGCATCAGAGAACCCCCTTCCCCCAAAGCAACTCACTCTTTACTGCATATGCTGCCCACTAACCCCTGCTTTATGGGCGCATGCCATAATTTTTTTTTTATTAGAGAGTGGCCTAATGTAAACCACCCACTTCCAGCCATCTCTACACACATGTACACAACTTGCACACATACACACTTTCCCACATTCACACACAGACACACACAGACACCCCCAATCTAGAACTATATGAAATTAATTGAAGACAATTGAAAGATCAGTATTTCCGCCATCACTGCAATATCTTGGGTTTATTTCCATGGTGATAAATTAGGCTTTCACAGTACTCTCTCCCTAATTTGGACCTTCCAAAAAAAAAAAAAAATCTGTGGAAACAAGGATTATTATCTCCTTTTTCAAAATGAGACAACAGCGGCCCAGGGAAGCTAAGTGACTTGCTCTTGGTCCGACAGCTCCTCGGTGGCAGTCTCGAACCCTGGTCTTTTGACTCTTAAGTAAAATGTTGTTTCTCTTGCATTGAAATGCCAAAGGAATTATTTATTATGAGGTTGCTCTATATGAGAAGACCTGCCTTTTGATGTGTTTAAATGTTGGTTTACAAGTCATTAACTGTGTGCAAGAGAAACTTGTACAGAGAAACTTTAACATTAACTTACAGGCATTTATTAAGCAGCTGTTAGGTGCCAGGCACTGTGTTTGATGCTGGAGATACAAAGATGAAATCAGACGCTGTCCATGCTCTCAGTTAATCAATCGGGAAACATTTATTAAGTGCCTTCCATTTTCCAGGCACTGTGTTTGACGCTGAGAGTACAAAGATGAAATCAGATCCAGTCCACGTCTCCAATCAGTCAACAAGCATTTATTAAGTACCTACTATGTTCCAGGCACTTTACTAGGTGTTGGAGATGCAAGGACAATGAATATAATCATTCCTACTTTCAAGAACTTACGCCCTAATGGGCAGGCATGTTATCAAACAAACTGGCCCTTCATTGGGCCTCTACTAAAAGCCTGACCAGCTCAAGAGGACCTTCTGGAGGTAGGACTCTGCTGTCAGAACCTTCAGTAGGCCATAATAATGGATTGTGTAGGTCTTTACCAAAAGCCTCGAATTATTCAAATTAACCTGGTCGTCTCTTGGAATTCTGAGACAAAATAGCTACTGGAAATTGAATAAGATGACATTTCTTAATCTTGGATTTAAAAAACAAAACAACAAGCGTTATAAGACCATGAGCTTTCCCACTAATATAAATCTTTGGCCCTCCTATAAGTATCGGTAGCTTCTTCGAAGGGCCATAGAGAAATTGGCTTGGAATCTATTGATATTTTGTTTGGAAATACTATCCTGGGAGAGAGTGCATTTCTACTCCATCTAACTCTGTCCCAGCACGAGAAAAGTTTTGATGATTGCTCTGGAGAATTCTGATAAAAGAAGTGGTGTTTCCCACCAAAGGAAATTGCGCACCCCCAAGGATTGTTTGATTTCCCAACTTGGGAGCGTGGCTGACATAAAAAAGAGGACACAGAGAAACAAAATTGGTCAAGGCTGGGCGATTCCATTGATTGATATTTTATAAGCTCAAAATGCTATTTAATCAGTCAATATATATTTTTAAAATATGTTTTCATTGAAACTAAGAGAGGGGATGGAAATGTCTGGGACTGGACCTGTGATTTCATTGGCATACAAACATATGATGAGGTAACTCCTTTTACCAATGCAGGTTGGCGCCCTGTGAGCAATTTACAGTCTTGGAGATTTTCCAGGATACTGAGTGAACTTGTCCAGAGTCACTTGAACCCATGTTTCTGGACTCTGAGATTCTCTCTCTGTCTACTATGCCATCTTGTCTCTCACTGAAACTCTAATTGAGATTTTTTTTTTCCAGCGGATGGTAATGAATTGTTTTGCCTCCACTTCTTTCATCATTGTTATTTCATTTTGACTGTCTTATAGAGAAGATCAGATTTACATGAAGGAGATGCAGAGAGCAAAGGAGTGGGGAGGAACATCTGCTTGGTGTAGATTTGGTATAAACAGTTGTTGGCCTTCTGAATCTCCAGTTTGGGGGCCTGGCATCTAATCTACTCCTGTTGTGGTCATCCAGTTTGTGGAATTTGCTTTCCATATGCTATTGGTCTCATGGATGGTCATTCAACAAGTAGTTGCCCCTGCTGTGAGCCATAGTAGTTGGCCTCTTGAGAGAATACAGAAAAAAATGGTACAGCCTTTGACTTTGCAAAGTTACGGTCTAGGCAGAAAAGCATTTGCAAAATAAGAGAAGAACAAAAACCCAAACCAAAAGATCATACACATTGCTACTGCGGCAATATGGAAGAGGGAAGCAAGGCACAGTGTGACATGCCCTGTTTTGGGGGACACTAGATTTCCAGGAGAGCTAGATAGAAACCTGTGGCTAGAGTGGAGTGATGAGCCGCTCACAAGAATATGATTCTGAAAATAGGGAGTTAGTTTTCAGGAAATTGTCTAAATGCACTGGGGACTCCTTGGCCAAATTTTGAGTTTGAAAAGGCTGTATATGGAAACAAGGGCGGATACAAAAGATGAAAGGAAAAGGTCAAGGCCTGGTACCTGTAAGAACTGTGTCAAAATTAGTTGAGCTCAAAGTGATCTCAACTGCAGGAAATGCTTAAGATGTCGAGACTTTAAAACTCTCAGGAAAAAAAGAAGAGAATTACCTCTCTGTTAGGACCTCTGCTAAGGGAGAGAGATGATGGCAGAAAGAAAGCAAAACCGCCCAAACCTGGCCTTACTTCTATGTTTTTGACCAAGAATACTCAGACTAGACTTGACAGAACAAGATGGCGCATCCTGGGTTAAGACCCAGTTATTGAGAGAGTACCCAGTTGCCATGGATGAGTTCAAGTCACAAGGTCCAGTCAGACTACATCAGGTTATTGATTTGGACTTGGAAGGTCATCTAGATCCTCAATTTAGAGATGAGGAAACTGCAGTCAAGAGATGTGTAGTGACATGATCAAGGCCACAAGGGTGGCCCAAGTGGGGTTTGAACCCAGGACCTTGGCTCTGAATCTAGCACTGCCCAAAATACTGAAAGAACTGGTTGATATGATCTGTTGTCTGAGGTCCTGGGTTCAGTGATCTTTGAAAGAGCATGGAGAACCAAAGAGGTACTATAGGACTGGAAAACAAATGCCTCAGTCTTCAGAATAAAGGTAAGAGCCCAGGGAGATTGACTTTGGTTCCTGGCAAAGTTCTAGAACATACTTAAGAAATGGTTTTTGAATGTCTAGAAAAAGAAAATTGTGATCATGGAGAGTCAAAATGACTTTATCCAGAACAGGTCTTGCAAGACTAACCATATTTCCTTTTTTAACAGGGTTACTATAAGACTGGAAAGTCAGTGGAATGCTATGGACCGAGGGTTTCTTAACTTTTGGGGGTCCCAGGCCCCTTTACCAAGCCTATGCACTCCTTTTTAGAATCAAGTTTTAAAATGCCTAGAATAAAATACAAAGATTTGCCAAGAAAACCAATTACACTGAAATAACAGTCATCAAATTCTAATTGAAAAAAATCTACAAGTTCATGAACCCCAAGTTAGGAACCCCTGCTATCAACTTCATTTACCTAGATTTTAGCAAAGTGTCTCATTATGATCTCATGAACACAAAGGAGAGAGCGGAGAAGAAAAATTCTGTACTCTATATTTTAGCCAAAGCTTCTCAGAGACAATTTGTCACGTGTCTGTCTTCTTAGAGGGTGATCCCTTTTTGGAAGATTTCCTCTTGCTAATTGGAGTGCTCTCTGACCCAAGCCGTGGCCACTTATATTTTACAATCATGAAAGAAAACATAAAATCATACCATAACAAGAGTATTTAGTTTGGAGAGGTTTTTATCTCCCCGACCAATTATTTTAACTACTCTCTCAATCTGGTCAAAGGTATAGAAAGCGATGACTCTCTTAGTTGGAATAAAGCAGGAGCCATTTTCACTCTTAGTTGAGCCACAAGACTAATAAGATTTATTTCAGGGAAAGTCTTCTATTCCAGAAAGACTAATCGGGTCTCTGAGGTGAGTCCAAGGATCCAGGGCACTGCCATCCTATTTTTTAACAAATATTTTATAACACAACAAAGACCTGGCTAGTATATACTTCCACGGGATACAGGTGGGCATTTGGCTCCACCCAAAGAGCAGTTGTCACTGACTTGATATCGACTTGGCGATGAGCTCTTGAGTAGAGTATCCCGAGATCTGGGCTCAAGCCTGAGTTCTTTATATTTTTATTAAGGACTTAGATGAAAGGCTAGATCAAAGTCAGAATCCAAAATGATCATGACAGGAAATTGAATGAGATGAAATTTCTTAATCTTGGATTTAAAAAACAAAACAATTGTATGAGCATAATATACGGACAGCAGAATGATATTTTTAAGCATAAATCTGACCACGTCATATCCTTACTCTGTAAATTCCCACGACACTCTGTTGCCACGAATCTAAAATACTTTGTCATTTTGTTTTTAAAAAGCCCTCTGCGAGCTGGCCCCAGACTCTTTTCCAACCTTGCTATATTGCTCCTCTTCCCTGCCCACTTCCCATGAACTAGCCAAATTAGCCTTCTTTCTGTTCCTCACTCCAGACATTCTGTCTCCCATCTCCATGCTTTGCAATGACCATTATCCACGCTTGTGATACACAACCACACAGTCTCCTCACTGTTGTCTTATAAAATCTTCTAGGCCTTCGTGACCCAGTTCATACCCACCCTCTACCTGAAGCTTTTCCTGATCCCTTCCAACTGCTGTGACTCACCTTCCCCTAAGTCCCTTGAATTTATTTTGCATATATTCATTGTGTCTATATTTACATATGTGTGTGTGTGTTGTTTCCCCTTCTAGTATGAAAGCTCCAAAGGGGGCAGGGATTGTTTCATTTTTTAATGTGTATCTCCAGCGCTTAGCACAGTGTCTAACACACAGTAGATCTTAATAAATGTTTGTTGATTGATCTGACGTCAAAGAAGGCATGGCTATACAGCCATTCCTCCGAGAAAGATCTGGAGGTTTAGTGTAATCATGGACCACCAGAAGAGGGATACGATTCAGGATGAGGGGAGGTAATTAGTAGTCTCCCTGCTGTGTGGCCTGATCAGACCACATCTCGAACAGTAGGTTCAGTCCTAAGCCATGCCATTTTGAGAAGGGCATGGAGAATATGGAGAGCGTCTTGAGTGGGGCAACCAGGATGGGAAAGGGCCTCAAGTTTGATGCCATATGCATCAGGTGGAGGAACTAGGACGATTTAACATGGAAAAGAGGAGACCTATGATGGGGAGGGAGAGGATAAGAGGAACAATGGCTGACTTCAAGTATTTGGGTGAGTTGTAGAGGCAAATCTAGGCTAAACTAATCTAGGAAGAAAAATTTGCTAATCATTTAGAGCCATCCAAAAGTGGAATGGGGAAGGCCTAAGTTCCACAGAATCCTAAATCTAGAGCTGGAAGGACTCCAGAAGTCAACTAGTTCAAAATCCTATTTTATAGAAGAGGCCCAGGGAGAGGAAGACACTTGTCTTAATAAGTAAATGAAGTAAAGAGAAATAAGTAATAATAAGTGAATAGTCAATAAATAAGTCAAAATTTGAATTCAGGGCTTCAAATTTGGTGTTCTTTTTTGGTACTTTTATAACCAGAACTCTTTTTTTTAAAGTACAGGTCAGACTAAATGATCTCTGAATTTCCTTATATAGCACCTAGGGCATCATCTTCCTCTCAGTACAGGTTCTAGCTCTCCCAGGGTCAAGGTTCTTCAACTCCATGAGCTCCCACCCACTTATTTACTTCGAATAGTCTTCTAGAGAACACAAGTAGTTCAACGCAAAGACACATCATGAAATGGCATAGTAAGAAATATAGCAGTGACATACCTCCCACAATATACATACAACCTCAGGGAGAAGGGCGGCATATGCGTGGAGGGGCTCAGCACTGGCAGAAGGGTAATGCAGATCTCTCATGCTTCAGGGCTGGGGATTAAAATCCAGGGGCTTCCCTTGGTCCTGCTTCTTATTGATCTCTGCTGGATATGTAGCCTCTAATAAATCTTCTTCTGCCTGGATTCTGCCAGCATGTGGCTGTGCTGCTTTTTTGCTTCGAGCTTCAGTTCAAGTTTTTTACGATAGGCTTCTCTTTGCTGTGCTCTCTTAATTGAAAGCCAGGGGAAATATGTATACACACACATACTTACACACACACATATATATATATAAATAAATATATATATATATATATATATATATATATATATATATATATATATATATATATATATATATATATATGACACGTATAAAATATAAATATATATATATATTATGTGTATAAAATATAAATATATATAACATGTATAAAATATAAATATAAATATGTATTACATGTATAAAATATATATATATATGTGTATATGTGTGTATATATATATATACCTCTTTTAGTAAAGTAGCCAGTTGGGTCTTAGATCAGCAGAAGTCCTAAGGGGAAAAAATACCTTTCTTACCTCTTTTTCCTTTCCAGATCTCAGATCCTGGTACCCAGCTCTTTAGAACAAAGAATGAGATAGTTCTAACTAAGGAGCTATTGCCCTCAGACTCAAGTATATCTTCAGATGAACTTTACCCTTGCTAAGGCTTTGTTGTAGCTGGTGTTTAGCATGTTGTGTTTTTCTTCATTTTCATCTCCGAAGGCTAGGCTCTATCCCTGTTCTTTATCCACATAAAGGGTATTAACCTAATAATTAACAAACAAGCTCTGGGGTTCCTGGCTGCCCAGCTTTCTAACTCCAAGCTCCCCTTCCCCATCAATCAACAAGCATTTATTTGTTATCATCTATTTATTGTCTTCCATGTAGATGTTTCATGGTACCCTCATGATGTGAGGAGAAAGCGAGGAAGGCCTCCAGCGTTGGGTGGACCCCTTGTGGCGAACTTTTGGGAGTACCTGGACCGAGTCTCTCAGGATGGGCAGGCATGGGTGGCTTGTGATCATGAAGGGATCACAAGATCCATTTGAATATGTAGATGAGTCGGAGGGAAAAAGGTCCCAAGAGACAAAACTAAGCCCATGGGGCAAGATCGTGGTCTCTTCCACCTGCCTTATCACCCTCCTAGCCCTTCAAATGTAGTTACTGCCAGCCAGGCCAGCAAAGCCTTTGAGCTCACCCTTAAACTGCCACCTCTTAAGATTGGGATTCGGTGAGTAAGGGAATGATCAGAATGAGGTAGATTATTCATGTAAAGCTTCTTAAAAGTGCTTGTTCTATTTGAGCTTAGATCAGGAAAGAAGGAAAAGGGGGGGAACGCCTTGCTAGAGTATGGCATCGGATTGCCCAGAGCCAGTCTCTAGCATAAAATTCAAACTGGGCCTGGCATCTAAAGCCATCCTCAAATCTGATCCCCACCTAATTTTTCCAATCTTATTTCTTATTATTCTTGATTTAATTTGGTACAGTCTCCAGTCAATTAAATCAACAAGTATTGATTAAGCACTTACTATGGGCCAGGCTCTGTGCTAAGCACTTGGGATACGAAAAAAAAGGCAAAAATATGGTGTCTGCCCTCAAGGATCTTACATTCTCACGGGGGAGACAGAATACAAATAATGACGTACATACTGTGGAAATGGACGGTATTCTCTGAGCTCTAGCAGTGGGGAGAACCAGTAATGGCCTCCTGTAGAAGGTGAGATGGGCTGGATTTTAAAGGAAGTCAAGGAAGTTAGGAGTCAGAGATGAGGAGGGAGAGCATTTCTGACATGCAAATGCCCAGAGGTGGGGGATGGAATTTCATGTGTGAGGAGCAGCAAGTAGGCTGATGAGGCTAGATCATGAGATCCATCCATGGAGGGAAAGAAAGGGTAGGAAGAAGTTAGGTTACTTTAAATGTCCTGAAACTCCCAGCTGTTTCTCAGATATTTATGCCACTCATATCTTGGTGCCTTCACGCAAGTTTTATCTTAGGCCTGAATCCATTCTCTTCTCAGATATACCTTTTAGCATCCTTCAAGGCTCACCTCAGGTGCCACTTCCTCCACTGGGTCTTCCCAGATCCCTTTACAACCCTTTAGCCCACCCCTAGTTGTTAAGAAACTTTCCTCAGAAGACTATTTACTTGCCTCTGTGAGTATTGGCTGGATCTTCAGGTACCTACGTTAGGTCTGGATACCACGTAAGGACTTTGAGGACATGGCCTCCAGGTACCATGTAAGGTCTTTGAGGGCATGGCCTGCTTCCTTTTTTTGGTTCTATGCGCAATGCTTTGCTCAACATTTGAGTTGAATTTGGGAAAAGGAACTACTTAACCTGTGGGGTATTTCTTGGCTGCATCTAACTATGACACAGTCCTAAACTTTCTATTTCTTTTCAAAGATGATCATCTGCGTCTAGTCAACCACGACGCAAGTTCTGTGGCAGTGGATGTCCTTCCCCAGCTTGACAACCCCGCATTTGAAGCAGATGAGCCTTCTGTTCGTGAGGCTTCCATTCATCAAATTAAGTTCTGAAATGTATATCAGTGGAAAATTGGAACCTTTGGTTAAAGATAGAATTGCCAACCAGAGTACATTTTGCTATGAATGACCTGGTTTAACATAACAGCAGGGATACTGGAAATGTTAAGATTATTTAATAGATCACGCTTAAATGGCTCATAATATTTAACCTATTAAGCTATCTCATTTTCCACCAGCTCATGTTAACACTTCATAGGTAAGATTCCTCTCAACAGTTTGTGATGGAGATTTTTCGGTGTTCAGGAGAGCTTTGTAAAGGATTGTTTTTGCATCAGTGACAATTTTCTTAGGGGGAAAGTTGGCGTTTCACTATGGAGCAGCTAAAATTACATACATAGCTCACGGTAGCCCCTTAAATTTTAAAAACAATCCATCGGAGACTATAAAGACATCAATGTTTCTCCAAATGATCCTATTGATCTGATCTTAAAATCATTACAAGCATTAGATAAATAACTACTTAATGAAATGCCTGCTTTGGCCACATTAAATTCATAGCCACGGAAATTGATTAACTTTCAAATTCAAGTTCGATCCCCATTTAGTGATTCCTGGTTCTCGAAAGCAGGATAAACAGAAATTCAAAAGTTATCTGTTATCAGATAGAGATGAACTCAGTGATCGAATCTGGAAGAATCTGGCATATTATTTACTAGTCAAAAATCTGACTAAAAGTCTCTTCAGAAAAAAATCTAATCCAATTTTACAAGCATTCAATTCACATACTGTGTCCCCATCCCAAACCTGACTTAGGAGATCTCTTAAAAGCACACTACATAAATTGGCACAAAATGTTAAATATGAATGTGGGAGAGTAAGACAGTCCAGCTGGCAGAATAATTTTAGTCCGCAAGAACGAGTCTACAAGATGGCTTGTGGAGAGAGTGATTCTTGGAGGTGGTGACATTCAATTTGACTTCACGGAGTTGCAAGATTGAAACCAAAATTCTTTAGTGTAGCTATAAGCTTGTTAGATACATTTTCTTGGAGTTTGAGGGAGAATGGAGAGGATGCCAGGTGCCTTAATATAAAGTTTGCTTCATCCACCAAAGCTAACTAGTGAGACTTTAAAATGCACTTTATTTTTATTCTCTGTGGCTTAACTTTTACTTTAGAATGTTCCGCTTGTTTTTTAACCCCAGTACTGACGCTTGCAGAATTTCACCGACTAACGTATTTTGTTCAATGTGTTTGATATTAATGAAATCATCACATTCTAACTTGATATTGTGATTGAAGTACTGTAAATACATTCATGATTTGTATTCACTTTCTTGGATACTAATGTAAATAAGATAATAAAAGTCATAGCATATTAAGTGTTTGTGCTTTCATTGGAACACGTAATCCTGTCGTAAAATTCACATTATATTAATCATGTGGGGTTGGAAGATGTCAGATCTCTCTATACATCACAAGATATGAGATTTTAATTTCTATTGAAATCCCTGGAGATAATTAAAATGGAATCAGAGATCTAAATTTGAAAGAGACCTCAGAGGCCATTTAGTCCAACAATGGCGGAAACAGAGGCCCAGGATGGGAAATGACTTATGCAAGGTGACACAGATATACATGGTAGAACAGGAATTCAAAACCAGATTATCTGACTCCAACCCTAGCATCCTAGAGGGTCCTAGGTATGTGTTTGTGGTAAGAGACAAGAATCTCTAATGGGGGCATCTAGCTGGCACTGCAGTGGATAGAACCCTGGAGGCAGGAGGACCTGAGTTCAAATCCAGTCACGGACATGTAACACTACTTGAGTGACACTGGACGAATCATTTAACCCCAATTGCCTTCCCCTCCCCAAAAAGAAGGAGAATCTCCTAATGGATTTTGTTAGGGGATTTACACTTTAAGGAACCACATTCCCCAAGAAAAGCTTGTACATCTCAGGAAATCATCCCACCCCAAAATCAGAAACATGAACTGCCAACACTTAAGAGTGGTGGGGAGAACAAAGAATCAGGGATCGGAGGTGGGGTAAGGGTGGGAACCCATTTCCATCTGGCATTACCCCCCACATGAAGTGCTCTTTTTTAGAGTAAAACACACAAAAAATTAGGACAAGTGGGGATAAACCCTCCAGATTGTTACTGAGAATTCTGAAGTGATAGTGATTTTTTTCACAACTGTTTCTGTGAGCTTCGTGATTATATGGCCAGAAACTCTTTGGACGATTCACAAGTACAAATGAAATCAGTGAATTTTTTCATATGTAAATCATCTTTTAAAACGGTCAAATAGGTTTAAATTGACTAGGGAAACCTATTAATAACACCACATTTGGCTTTTTCCTATAAAGCTGCATTTTCACCTAATTGCTTAAAATAGGCAGGTATTATCACATGGTGATTATTAATACTTCAATATTTGAATGAGCCCATGATCTCACGGGGTTACTCAAGCACGGTACTGATCACAATCTGTCCCTTTATTCCAATGACGCCCATCTCGTAGATTTAGAACTGGAGAGGATCTTAGAAGCTACCTGATCCAACCCTTTCACTTTACAGATGAGGAAACAGATCCATAGAAATGAAATTACCTGCCCAAGGTCAAACAGTGTCTTAGGCAGGATTGGAATTTGGGGTTTCCTGATTCCAAGTTAAGGGCTCCATCTGCTGAGCCATCTAGCTATCTCCTCATCAATGTGGGCATTTCCCCCTAGCAATGCAGATCCCAACCCGTGCCTGCCTGCCTATCCTGGATACCTCTGTCCATATCCTCCCACAAGTTTGTCACGGGGAGTCCACCCAACATGTTGAGAGCCTTTCTCATTTTCTCTTGACATTTTGAGGGTAACAATGGAGTACACAGATCCCTTGAACTTCCCACATGACAGACCCATTTCCTTTCTCATTCACATTTCTTCAATGATATCTTCTTCGTAATTCCTTGTTTATAATGTGTTACAGCTTACTCA
This sequence comes from Sminthopsis crassicaudata, assembly GCF_048593235.1. Taxonomy (NCBI): domain Eukaryota; kingdom Metazoa; phylum Chordata; class Mammalia; order Dasyuromorphia; family Dasyuridae; genus Sminthopsis; species Sminthopsis crassicaudata. Next base: position 70,373,460 of record NC_133623.1, read on the forward strand.
TACCCATCATGAACCTCTCCATTTCCCTCGGGAAATTTTCACTTTCAATTATTTGGAGACTAGTATTTAATGCCTCATAGTTACACAATAACACTGAAAAAAATATTGGTATAAAAACTATAGACCTTCATTTCAGGAAGAAGCTTGGAGTATTTTGTAAGCTTCCTGATTTTCTCTAGCTTCGTTCAGTATATTTGTAGGAGCAAAGGCAGCAGATAATAGGAGTGATCCAAATCTGAGACTTGGGAGGATAAGATCAGCAATACAATAAGGGGGCAAGGGATTCAAGAGGATAGTGTAGAGTCAAATTGGTTCGCCAAGGGGTCAAGATGGAGAAAGGAGGAGAGTGGAGTCAGTGCAGGGGTGATGGCCTGGGAAAGGACTGAGGCATGGAGATACTGGAAGTCATGATAGGGACAAAGAGCAGGGTTTGGGATTGTGAGGAAGAGGGGGAGATGGAAAGCCAATAAATTATGATCATATAAGGGAATTTCAGAATTAATGAATATGGAAATGGAACACTTGTGGGTGATGGCAAGATCAAGAGTATATCATCTCTGTATAGCTGAAGTGAGGTAGGAAGAGTCAATCATGGGATGTAAGTTGAGGAGTTGGGAGATTAGGGCATTTGAGAAAGAAGCAATATGTATGTTAAAATCCCCTAATAGAAGGACAAAAGTTGGGGATAAGAAACTGTGAGCCAAACACCAAACACTTTAAGAAAAGAAGAGCAGTGTTCTGGAGGACTGTAAACAAAAATTACCAGAATTTTGATTGGGTGGTTGCTGTGGATTGAGTGAACCTCAAAGGAGGAGAGGTTACTGTGTGATAGAGATAGAGGTTGAGTTTGTGACAATGGGGAGTAAAGAACATTCCAGTGTCACCAGAATGAATGAAAATTCTTAAAATGAAGACAGACCAAGGAGGCTGTGTCATTAGGAGGTAGCCAGATCTCATTAGAAGACAAAAGGAGTGGGAAAAGAAAAGATTTAAGATGAAAACAAGTTTGTCACCTGTTAGGGCCCAGAGGTCTGGGGCCCCATTCTGAAGTTTGTGCTGACTTGAGAACAGGGAAGTAATACATGCAGTTCCCCTGACAAACATGAGACCCGGAACATGCTAAGGTTGCTGTAACCCATGATCGGGTCAAACAATCACAGTGACCCAAAATATGTATGTTCTAAGAATTGACTCTGTTATCAGGGAGTGAACTCTGGGACTTTCCTGTTTGACTCACACCAACATAAAGTACTTCCTCAGGTTTGGTGTGCAGGACTCGGGCATTAAAAGAGGGAGCTGGAGAAGAGGGGAGGGAGGTAGGGATGTGCTATGACCAAATGCACCATAATAAAAAGCATCTTTATTTCATCTCTTCTGGCTTGTGACTCTGTTTGGGGAACATGCTGGTCATGTCCAGATGTGCACTGAAGACCGTGGGAAGGTAAGACCTGGCTGCCTCCAGGTGTAGCACCTCACAAGTGGCGCCCAACATGGGGCTTGAGGTGTATTGGGCAGGAAGGGACCAGGAAATCTGCAGGGAGTACAAGAAGACAAGGAGAGTTCCTCACTGACATTGTCAGGAGGGAAGATGGGAAATTCAATACCTGTGATCAAGGCAGAGGAAAATGAGATGTGGGCTAGACAATTATGTAAGGCTATTAAAAAACAGGGAGTTACATTGCCATTGAGGGATCTACAGGTGTTCATTCTAAAAATTCAGACCATCTCCCCATGGCTCACTGACACAGCTGGAAAGACAAAATGGAAAATTATAGGGGACCAAATGACTAGTTATGAGAAAGACACCCCCGGGTTGTTGGAGTATAAGGACTTTATAATGTTCAGTCTTGTAAGAGTGCATTTGAAGAGGCTAGCCGCCCACAGCACAGCTTTACCACGGAAAGCCAAACTAAAAGTAAAACGAGCTTCCATGAAATAGCCTCAGAAGAAAATGAGGAACTCTGACCTCCCCTACCGCCCAGGGCACCCTCGTATAAACACTTATACCCAAACTTGAGAGAATTAGAAGAAAGACCCAATACTTTGCCAAATGGGATAAAAGAAAGCTCTTCCTAGCCCACAACTCACTAATATAACAGCAAAAGTGGAATCTGCTAATGTTAAGGAAAAATCAGGATCAGAGAAAGCTATAGAACAACCCCATGAGAATGGGGAAGATGTAGAAATTTGGGGAATTTGCCAAGTCATAGAAACTGCGGATCCACAAATACCTGGTGGGGTACGGAGAGAGCATATCCCTATACCATGGAAACATATTAAAGACCTAAAGGCTGCTGTAGCTCAATATGGCCCTACTGCTCTTTTTGTGCTAACTCAAATTGAGCAATTGTCCCTGATGTTTATTCTCTGCCCTAATGATTGGAAGACTATCGCTCATGCCTGCTTGACTCCTGGACAAGCTGTTGTATGGTGAGCTGAATTTGCAGAGCAAGCTAAACAGGAAGCAATGAGACATGGGAACAGAGCTCCATGAATATATATGGCACTGACAGGGGCAGGGCAATATGAAACCACTGATGCCCAACTGCAGTATTTGCCTGCAGAATATGGACTGCTAGCCGATTGTGCCAGAAGGGCATGGACCAGGGGTTCTCAAACTACGGCCTGCGGGCCAGATGGGGCCCACTGAGGACATTTATGCAGCCAGCCAGGTTATGGCAAATGGGCTGAGGGGCGGAGACAGAGCGTGAGGTTTTGTTTTTACTATAGTCCGGCCCTCCAACACTGTGAGGGACAGTGAACTGGCCCCCATGGACTAAAGTGATAGGAGAGCAGGGTGATAGGAAAATTATGGCACAGGTAAAGCAAAATCCAAAAGAGCCTTTCCCAGATTTTGTTGCCCGCATGCAAGAAGCTGTGGCCAGATGTATGGGACCAGTAGAAGGCGCAGAAAGGGTACTCAAGATGATGCTGGGGGAAAATGCCGATCATGATTGTAAGATGGCTATGATTGGCCTTCCTGCAAATGCGGGGCTAGAGGATATGTTAAACAGATGTGAAAAGGTAGGGTCTGATGTTTATTAAGCTGAGCTGCTTGTGGGAGCAATTCATGCTAATAAAAATGAGGATGAGAGATGTTATGAGTGTGGCCAGCCAGGACATATAAAAAAGGGATTGTAAGCAAACACGACCTGCCGTCACTTGTTTCAAATGTGGTAAGAACGGACCTTATGCCAAACAGTGCAGAACCAATAGGAAACAGGGAAACAGGATGAAGGGTTCCTTGTGGCCCCTGTATATACACAAAATAGGACAAAAGCCTCAGGTTTATCCAGCCCAGACCCTGGAAGGAGAATACAAGTAATTATGGAATCGAAAAACCCTACAGAACCCATACACAATCTGGGCAAATATCAGGGGCCTCCTCATGCTAGAGTAGAAGTCCTCATTAACCCTCTTCCTTCCTCTGCCTTGATTCTGTGTCAAGTTGATTATGTTCCTGGCATAGTCCATCCTTGCATTCTCCTGGCAGGGTCGTCCTCCATCATATTTACCAACCGCCATGATGAATTTGCTTATATAAATAACAACTACTCTATTGCAGTAGCTGTCCCTCTATCCTCAATCCCAGACCAACCTGGTGTGGCACTGAGTCAAGTAATTGAACCAGGAAAGCCCTTGCTACAGTCTTATTGAATGGACAACCTTTCTGAGACTTATTAGACACCGGGTTTGATGGAACAGTGATCACTGCTTCCTGTTGGCCCCCTGACTGGCCCCTAGAACCAGAGTCAACCCATATATATGGCATAGGTGGGACACAAAGTGCCGGGCAATCAATAAAATTGGTAGAATGGAAGTTGGATGATAGAATTGGCCGACTGAAACCCCTGGGGGTACCTGGCCTTACAGTAAACTTATGGGGCAGAGATATAATGAAACATTTCAATTTGGGGCTTACAAATGAGTGTTTTTAGTGGGGGCCACTGAAAAGCTGAGGAGCACATGCCCTCCTCTGACCCAGAAAACCAATACACTTGTCTGGAGGGAACAGTGGTCCCTGACCCCCGAGAAGCTCATTGCTTTACATGATCTAGTCTGTGAACAGTTAGCCTGTGGTCACATGGAGCCGACCTTTTCCCCTTGGAACTCCCCTGTGTTTGTTATTAAAAAAAAAAAAAATCAGGAATATGGAGAATGCTGACAGATCTAAGAAGGGTGTCTATGGGTGCCTTACAACCTGGCTTCCTATCACCTAATGCTATTCCTCAAGGATATGCAATATGGATAGTAGATATTCAAGATTGTTTCTTGTTGCATGAACAAGATAGGGAGAAATTTGCTTTTTCAGTGCCCCAGGTCAATAATAAAGCCCCCATGTTAGGATATCAGTGGACAGTCCTCCCACAAGGCATGGCCAACAGTCCCACATTATGTCAATGATATTTCTCACAGGCATTACAAGGCCCACGAAGTAAATGGCCAGAAGCCTATATCTGCCATTATATGGATGACATTTTAGTAGCTCATTCTTCTTAAGTCACTTTGAGGAGAAATAAGCAAAGCTGTTATAACCGAATTACAGCAATTAGGGTTGCATATTGCACCTAGGGCTTACGCTGACTGATATTAAAGTAACCCAACAACCACTGACAATTCAATGGGATAAAGTTAAATGATTAAATGATTTTCAGAAATTGGTAGGTTCTATCCAATGGATCAGAGCACTTACCCCTATGCCTACTATTTTAATGAAACCACTCTATGAATTACTGAAGGGGAATTCTTCCTTGACCTCCCCTTAGATATGGATACCTGAGGCTAAAAAGGGATGCCAAGATATATTGTCCTTATGTACCAGCCTGTCAACATACAGGGTAGATCAGAATGCCCTTACTTTGATAAAAAAAAAAAATGAAACACCGTTTGTTGCCATACATCAAGGATTTAGAGTCCTTGAATGGATATATGGGACCAGAACGTCTCAAATCATCATCCCATATTTGCAGAAAGCAGGCAGAATATTCCTTGAGGCAGCAAAGAGAACAGCCATGGTGTTTGGCTGCTTGCTCATTGCTTGTGTGGATTTAACAAAAGAAGAAGAAAATGAGTGAGCTCAACAAGACTTCACATGGGCCACTGTAACTCAATGGGTACAGGTGGCGCAAGGCGTCCTTCTGTTATTAACTAAAATTGTGTGGGGAAAATTGGGCTATAACCCCACAAAAGATAGTACAACTGCAACCATTCTGAGGGCCTAACATTTACAGATGCAACTAAGAAACATAGAGCAGCCGTAGTCCATGGTGAGTCTAAAGAAGTCACCATCTTTGTGTGAGTGTGTGTGTGTGTGTGTGTGTGCGTGTGTGCGTGTGTGTGTGTGTACATTGACTTTATTATTATTATTATTAATTTTATAATTATAAAATTTTTTGACATATATATGGGTAATTTTTTACAACATTATCCCTTGTACTCCCTTCTGTTTCGAATTTTCCCTACTTCCCTCCACCCCCTCCCCTAGATGGCAGGCAGTCCCATACAATTAAATGTGTTATAGTATATCCTAGACACAATATATGTGTGTAGAACCGAATTTCTTGCACCCGAAGAATTGGATTTGGAAGGAAAAATAACCTGGGAAGAAAAACAAAAAATATAAACAGTTTACACTCAATTCCCAGTGTTCCTTCTCTGGGTGTAGCTGATTCTGTCCATCATTGATCAATTGGAACTGAATTAGCTCTTCTCTTTGTCGAAGATATCCAAGAAGTCACCATCTTAGACACCCACTATGACAGTACATAAAAAAGAGCTCTATTCTATAGTTCATGCTCTCTTATTATATCCCCAGGCTATTCATGTCATCTCTGATAGCGCCTATGCTGTCCAAGCTATGCACAAGCTGGAGAATGCTAGCATTCTAGATTAAAAGTCCACTATAGGCATGTTACTCTTACGTGCTCAACAAACCCTCTCTGCATGGGCAGAACCAGTTTACTTTTTGTATGTCTGCTCTCTTACAGATGGACTTGGCCCCCATTTGACAGTAACAGGTTAGCTCAGGCCGCTGTCTCCCCTTCTAACAGCCTCTCTGGAACCTTTGTTCTCTGGAAGAACAAGCTAAGGCAGCTCACTCCTCATTACATCTCTCAGTTCACTCCTTATGCTGCCTGTATGGCTACTCAAGAACAAGCTAGACAAATAGTCAAATAATGCTTGCATTGTACTTCCTTCACACCTTCCCCCAGTTCTGGAGTGAATCCCTGAGGATCCTCACCCGATGAAATACAGCAAATGGATGTTATGCACGTTAATGGCAGCCATATTTATGTATGTATTGACACTTACTCAAAGATCTTAATGGCCACTGTACAAGATGGCGAACAAGTCCGCCATGTCAAAAATCACTTATATCATTGTTTTTCTATAGCTGAGACCCTTTTAGAAATTAAAACTGATAATGGTTGGGTTTATATTTCCCAAACATTACAGGGCTGGATGAAAGAGATTGGGATTGTGCATATTACTGATATCCCATTGGGCAAACCATTGTGGAACCCTGTTAACTGCACTTTGAAGGAGATCCTTGCAAAACAAGAGAGGGGAGGGGGCAGATTAACTCAAGGGTATCTGGACAGGGCCCTATACACATGCAATTTTCTTCAGCTCTCCCCTGTGGATGACTTGTGTCCCCTGCCATGAGACACTTTGTGTCAGTTCAATACATCCTACACATGCTGCAAGGCAAGAACATAGGTGACCCTAACAGATCATGCTGGGTCATATATAAGAATCCTGAAGGGTTTGGTCAGGTCCATTCAGAATACTAATGTGGAGTCCAGGTTTCCTTTGTATCTCTACAGAAACCAGAGACCAGCAGGTGCCAACCAAACGCACCCGGAAAGTGTCCGATAACAGGAAAGAGAAGGAGAAGGCGTGGTTGGTGGGATGAGGCAACCCCAAGTTGAAAGGAAGCCTGACAACACTCCTGAGACTGCTGATGAGCCTAACCCTACTTCTGCCATAGGGAGTGGCCAGCACTGAGCATTACTCCATAATCCTCCCTGGCCTGACCTTGTGGACTGGGGTGTAGCCCTCCCATCCCTATACACACAGGGCAATATGTCTGCATGGCTAAAAAATGACTTTCTTGTGACACCACCCAGGCAAATTGGAAAAGCATCAGTACAGAATTTTAATTTTTCTGGGTTGTCTGCTAAGATTCTTTTTTTTTTTTTTTTTCCTGAGGCTGGGGTTAAGTGACTTGCCCAGGGTCACACAGCTAGGAAGTGTTAAGTGTCTGAGACCAGATTTGAACTCCGGTCCTCCTGAATTCAGGGCTGGTGCTCTATCCACTGTGCCACCTAGCTGCCCCTGTCTGCTGGGATTCTTTTTTGTGTCACCAAAGCATCACATGATTTGGGGTACTGTGTGCTTTTGGTTAATAGCACCCTCAGACATTGGTTTAAGTTGAGACCTTCTTCCATTGAGGAAGTTGTTCAGATATTAAGCCCAAATATTGTGCCATGCCCAGATCACATGCTAATCCACTTTGTTGATGAATCTCCGTGTCCCGTGCTATATCTATCTTGGGGACCTATTCCACCTATGGGACGTTGTCATCAGGACAATCAGACATGTTTCAGGAGCAATAATAAGACAATCCAGAACATTTTTAAGTATTTTCATGACAATCCCCTTAGGCATCAGATTCAGCATATGCATATATATATATATATATATATATATATATATATACACACATATATATATATATGTATATATAAAATAGCTTTTTATTGACAGAACATATGCATGGGTAATTTTTCAACACTGACCCTTGCAATCACTTCTGTTCCAACTTTTCCCTTCCTTCCCTCTATTCCCTCCCCTAGATGGCAGGCAGTCTCATACATGTCAACCATGTTAAAGTATATCTTAAATACAATATATGTGTACATATTTATACAGTTCTCTTGTTGCACAAGAAAAATCAGATTTAGAAAGATAAAAATAATCTGGGAAGAAAAACAACAATTATGCTTATATATATAATTGTATATTTTGCTGTACTGCTTTTGGTGCTATGCTTAGCACCTGCCCTCATAAAAGCTTTCATATACCTGCTCCATGCTATGTATATCTCATCCCCTCATCACCTGTTCCCCCCAAATCTGTAAGCATTGCACACCAAACAAGAAAGGGGAGATGGTGTAGGGGGCAAAGCCACGATGGAGGAGAGGACACATGTGTCATTCTAAGCTCCCCTTCTACCCTCACTACTAATTACCAAATTCAGCCTCAGAAATAGTGCTTGACTGGTAAAATCCATAAATATTGGAAGTACAACAAATTACCAGCCAAAGATAATCTGGAAGATCACCAGAAAAGGTTTGTCAGATCTGGCGGGAAGAGGCCGGTGTAGGCTGGAGGTAGAACAAAAACCATATGATCATCTCAATAGATGCATAAAAAGCACTTGATGAAATCCAACATCCATTCCTATTAAAAACACTTGAGAGTAGAGGAATAAATGGACTGTTCCTTAAAATAGTCAGTAGCATCTATTTAAAACCATCAATAAACATCATATGTAATGGGGATAAATTGGTGTTGAGAAAGAGATTAAAGGAATTAGAGTAGGTAATGGGGAAATCCAACTGTCATGATATGATGGTATACTTAGAAAACGCCAGAGATTCTACTAAAAAGCTATTGGAAATAATCCCCACCTTTAGCAAAGTTGCAGGATACAAAATAAACCCATATAAATGATCAGCATTCTTTTTCTTTTTATTCATTTTTCCAAATTATCCCCTCCTTCCCTCCACTCCCTCCCCCCGATGACAGGCAATCCCATACATTTCACATGTGTTACAGTATAACCTAGATACAATACATGTGTGCAAATCCCATTTTCTTGTTGCACGTTAAGTATTAGATTCTGAAGGTATAAGTAACCTGGGTAGATAGACAGTAGTGCTAACAATTTACATTCACTTCCCAGTGTTCCTTCTCTGGGTGTAGTTATTTCTGTCCATCATTGATCAACTGGAAGTGAGTTGGATCTTCTTTATGTTGAAGATTTCCACTTCCATCAGAATACATCCTCATACAGTATTGTTGTTGAAGTGTACAGTGATCTTCTGGTTCTGCTCATTTCACTCAGCATCAGTTGATGGAAGTCTCTCCAAGCCTCTCTGTATTCCTCCTGCTGGAATGATCAGCATTCTTATATATCACTCAGAAAATCCAACAGTTAGAGTTACAAAGAGAAATTCCATTTAAAGTAACTAGTGATAGTATAAAATATTTGGGAATCTATCTGCAAAGGGAAAGTTAAGAAGTATATGAGCAAAACTACAAAACACTTTCCACACAAATAAAGTCAGATCTAAACAACTGGAAAATATTAAGTGCTCTTGGATAGGTCGAGCAAATATAATAAAGATGACAATACTCCCTAAACTAATCTATTTATTTAGTGCTATACCAATCAGACTCCCAAAAAACTATTTTAATGACCTAGAAAAAAATAACAAAATTCATTTGGAAAAACAAAAGGTCAAGACTTTCAAGGGAACTAATAAAAAAAAATCAAATGAAGGTGGCCTAACTGTACCAGATCTAAAACTATACTATAAAGCAGCAATTACCAAAACCATTTGGTATTGTCTAAGAAATAGACTAGTTGGTCAGTAGAATAGGTTAGGTTCACAGGACAAAATAATCAAGGACTATAGCAATCTAGTGTTTGACAAACCAAAAGACTCCAGCTTTTGGGATAAGAATTCACTGTTTGACAAAAATTGGTGGGAAAATTGAAAATTAGTGTGGCAGAAACCAGTCATGGACCCACACTTAACACTGTACACCAAGATAAGGTCAAAATGGGTTCATGACCTAGGCATATAGAATGAGATTATAAATAAATTAGAAGAACATAGGCTAGTTTACCTCTTAGACATGTGGAGGAGGAAGGAATTTGTGACCAAAGAAGAACTAGAGATCATTATTGATCACAAAATAGAAAATTTTGATTATATCAAATTGAAAAGCTTTTGTAGAAACAAAACTAATACAAACAAGATTAGAAGGGAAACAATAAACTGAGAAAACATCATTACCATCAAAGGTTCTGATAAAGGCTTCATTTCCAAAATACATAGAGAATTGACTCTAATTTATAAGAAATCAAGCCAATCTCCAATTCATAAATGGTCAAAGGATATGAACAGATAATTTTCAGATGAAGAAATGGAAACTATTTCTACCCATATGAAAAGATGCTCCAAGTCATTAGTAATCAGAGAAATGCAAATTAAGACAACTCTGAGGATACCACTACACACCTCACAGATTGGCTAGGATAAGAAGAAAAAATAATGCTGAATATTGGAGGGGAAGTGGGAAAACTGGGACCCTGGTACATTGTTGGTGGTATTATGAATACATGCAGCCATTCTGGAGAACGATTTGGAACTATGCTCAAAAGTTATCAAACTGTGCATACCCTTTGATGCAGCAGTGTTACTACTGATATCCCAAAGAGATATTAAAGAAGGGAAAGGGACCTGTGTGTGCCAAAATGTTTGTGGCAGCCCTTTTTGTAGTTGCTAGAAACTGGAAATTGAAGGGATACCCATCAATTGGATAATGGTTGGGTAAACTGTGATATATGAATGTTATGGAATATTATTGTTCTGTAAAAAATGACCAGCAGGAGGATTTCAGACAGGCCTGGAGAGACTTACACGAACTGATGCTGCGTGAAATGAGCAGGACCAAGAGATCATTATATACTTCAACAACAATACTATATGATGATCAATTCTGATGGAAGTGGCCATCTTTAACAATGAGATGAACCAAAACAGTTCCAAGAGAGCAGTAATGAACTGAACCAGCTATACCCAGGGAAAGAACTCTGGAAGATGAGTATGAACCATTACTTAGAATTCCCAATCCCTCTATTTTTGTTCCCCTGCATTTTTGATTTCCTTCTCAGGTTAATTTTACCTTATTTCAAAGTCCAATTCTTCTTGTGCCACAAAATAACTGCATGGATATGTATACATAAATTGTATTTAACATATGCTTTGACATATTTAACATGTATTGGCCAATCTGCCATCTGGGGGAGGGGGTTGGGGGGGAGGAGGGGAAAAGTTGGAACAGAAAGTTTTGCAAGGGTCAATGCTGAAAAATTACCCATGCATATATCTTGCAAATAAAAAGCTATAATTAAAAAAATACTATGTATGAGACAAAAAAAAGAAGGGGGAGATTTTGGGGGCCCAGAGATCTAGGGCCCCATTCTGAAGTTTGTGCTGATTTGAGTACAGGGAAGTATTATGTGCAGTTCCCCTGACAAACATGAGACCCTGAACATGCTGAGGTTGCTGTAACCCACGATCAGGTCAGTCACAGTGACCCAAAATATGTGTTGTCTCCTTCCTTTCTCCCCATTGTTTGAGAAGGCAAGCAATATGATCCCCAGTATCCGTATGAAGTCATGCAAAACATTTTTATATTGACTAATCATGTTGCAAAAAATGACAAGAAAAAGTGAAAAACAATATCCTTCAATATATCCTCGAGTTCATCAGTTCTCTCCCTGGAAGTGGATAACATTTTACATCATGAGTCCTTTGGGATTGTATTGGATCATTGTGTTGATCAGAGTAGGTAAATCTTTCCCAGTTATCATCATTACAATATTGCGATTACCTCATACAATGTTCTCCCGGTTCTCTTCACTTCACTTTGCAACAGTTCACATAAGTCTTCCCACATTTTTTGAAACCATCTTCTTCATCATTTCTTGTAGCATAATAGTATTCTATCACAACCCTATACTTGACTTGTTTAGCCATTTCCCAATTGATGGGCATTCTCTCAAGCTCTAGTTCTTTATCCCCACAAAAAAGAGCTGCCATAAATATTTTTGTACAAGTTCCTTTCCCTTTTCCTTTGATCTCTTTGGGGTACAAATATAGCAGTGGTAGAAAAAGAATTTATACTTTCTATACAACTTATAGAGAAAAACAACCTGAAAGACTTAAGAACTTTGATCATTATAAGGATGAACCATGAGTCCATAAGGATAAAGGTGAAATATACCACCCACTTCTTCTCAAAGAGGTGACAAATTTAAAATGAAAATGGAGAGTTACATTTTTGGACACTGTTGAGGTGGGAATTTGTTTTCCGGATTACACAGCTGTGTAGTGAGAGATTTGTTTTATGAATTTCCTTGTTTTTTATTTGCTCAGTTGGGGGATGGGTGTAGTAGAAAAGAGAGCTTATTTTAATATACTTTTTAATTTAAAATACAAATAAATTAATATAAATGCAAATTAAATTTGCAAAAAATGCAATAAAAAGAGACCTATGGACAACTACAAGATGTAATGCGTGACCATTCCTATATGTGGCAGAGATAGAATGAAGATCATAAGATTTAAGAAGGTTGAGGAATTGAGGAGTATGGAGTTTGAGGGATCATCTATATGGATATTAAAGTGCCCAAGTACAAGGACAGGAATTGAGGAGGAGAGAAAGATGGTGAGCCAATACTGACTTCCTTGAAAAAGGTGGGGATGGAATACTACAGCTACTGTAGTGATTGGATGGAAAGTTTGGATTGACTGGATTGCAAAAGAAGGAGAAGTACTGAGTGAAAGAGACAAGGGGAGATTCTGGAATCGACAATGTGGGAGCAAGGAGTATTCATTGGGATTCTCTCTCTCCAAAATCAGTGTTGTGTATGGTAGGGGGAAATATGAGAAAAGGTACAGCCGATGCCAGAGAAGATAGCTAAGGATATAGTATCTTCAGAGGGGAGCTGGATCTAAGTAAGGGCTAAGTAGGTTTTTGAAAAAGTGGCAAAAGAAAGAGGTTTAGGATGAAGGGGAGTCTTGTTCACTATGGAACAGGAATTCTAGAGGGCACAGTGGAAAGTAGAGGTAGGATTTTAGGACATGGAGGTAAGAGAACATGACGAAGGAGTAAGTGTAATGTCCAGACTAGCTTTCTGGAGGATCTCTGGACAGGCTTTGTTCTTAGGTGGAGAAGTGATGAAGGCAGGATCAAGGTCAAGGATGGAGTCTGGAGTCTTTATTGTCACAGTCTGTGGCATAGTCTGACCCAGTGCCAGTCTCCTCCAGCAGTCTGCCAGTCTCAGTCTGAGTCTGACTTTGTCCCCAGTTCTCTCAGCCCTTATATACCCTACTACAATTACATCATTACAGTATACTGAGTATAAGCCAATCTAGAGTGATTATATCATTATATCATACTAGACATATGTGAACTAGAAAACCATTATCTCATTAATTCATTGAGTTAACACCTTGTTTCAAGTATACTTGTCCAGAGTTCGGCCCTCTACAGGTAAGGGATATTTTTCTCCTAACAACTGATTAATTATTAGAGGCACAGGAAGAGAAATAAGAAAAGCCATAATGGTAATTGTGAATGGCAGGTGCAGAGAGAAGCTCAAAGACTCCAAGGGTATTGAAGAAAGAACTGGGCCACACCTGAGGGCTGTTCCTTCACTTGAAAGGCTGACAAAGGGAGGTCAGGCTTGGGGGAGGCATTAGGTGGTAAAGCATTGGGAAAGGAGGAGGTTGGTGGTCCTCCACTGAAAAGGATCTAGTTGGCAACTGAGCCTGGGCCTACAGAGTTGAAATGGCCCTGATCTTCTTCAGGATGTCTACTAGGGGAAGAGGTCATGACAAACCAACATATTAATTATATTTGACAACCATAATCTATCAGAAAAAGAGGAAAGTCCGTTTCATCCCTAGTCCTCTGGTCTTTGCTGCAGTCAAAATGTAATGCACAGTGCAAAGTTATAGCCAATTTACCAATTTTGTTTACCAATTTACCAGCAGCAATTTATCAATTTTATGCTAACTGGTGCCATGAAAATGCCAATTAGAGTTGTGCTTCTCAGTGCTTGCAAGCAGCTAGATAGCGCTGCAGTGGATAAAATGCTGCTGCAGTGGATAAAGTGCTATGCCTGGAGTCAGGAAGACCTGAGTTCAAATCCAGGGCTCAGCCTTTTACTAGTTATATGACCTTGGACAAGTCACTTAACCCTGTTTGCTTTATTTTCTTCATCTGTAAAATAGAGAAGGAAATAGTAAACCACATAGTATCTTTGCTGAGAAAACCTAAAATGGGATCATGAAGAGTCAGAAATAACTGAATAATAATATGCAAACAACATCAACATTGGCCCCCTCTAAGAACAAACCATCAATCTGAGTCTTTGAGGTCCCAGGAGAAGTATCTTTCCTACTGATGCTCATGACAAGGTTCTTCATCTGCTCAAGCAAATACTGTCTCTATGGTTCTCTGTCATGTCTCTGTCCAATTTAGCACTCAAGTGAAGAGGGGAAGAGTCTTAAGACACAATTTCGAAGTCTGTCCTAGTCTCAGCCCAGGAGCAGGCTGGGACCTTTGGTTGATTTCTTGTAGTTTTTAGCCATGGGCATTCATCATTTTTATCACATGATTTGATTGGTACTTATTTCATAAGCTATTGATGAAGCTATTTTTCTATTAGTGGTCTGTGCTATCCGAGGGATTACAATATTGTTTATAATATGCCATACGAGTAATTATCATTACTGAAAAACAACTTACCCATAACAACTTAATCCCAAAATAGAGGCTTAAAACAAAATGGAATTAGTTATGCTAAATTGGCAAATCTATTACTCTGATCTTATTAAGGTGGCCAGTCAATAAACATTCATTAAGTACTTGCCATGTGCCAGGCGCTGTGCTAAGTGCTGGGAATACAAAAAGGAGCAGAAGATTGTCCCTACCCTTACCCTCCGGAAACTTACAACCTAATGGGAATGAAAGAAGCAAAGGGATACATCCAAACAAACTATATACAAGATAAATAGGAAATCATTTTAAAAAGAGAAGACACTGGCGTTTACAAGGAGTCAGGAAAGTCTTCTTATAGAAGACAAAATTTTCCTTAGGACTAAAGGAATCCAGGGAAGCCAATAGGCAGATAGGAGATGGGAAGGTATTCCAAACAAGAGATATGGCCAGAGAAATGGCCAAACCTATTATTGTTCTGTAAGAAATGACCAGCAGGAGGAATACAGAGAGGCTTGGAGGGACTTACATCAACTGATGCTGAGTGAAATGAGCAGAACCAGAAGATCGCTGTACACTTCAATACTGTATGAAGATGTATGCTGATGGAAGTGGAAATCTTCAACGCAAAGAAGATCCAACTCACTTCCAGCTGATCAATGATGGACAGAAACAAGTACACCAGAGAAGGAACACTGGGAAGTGAATGTAAGTTGTTAGCACTACTGTCTATCTACCCAGGTTACTTACACCTTTGGAATCCAATACTTAATGTGCAACAAGAAAATGGGATTTACACACATATATTGTATCTAGGTTTTATTGTAACACATGTAAAATGTATGGGATTGCCTGTCATCGGGGGGAGGGAGTAGAGGGAGGGAGGGGAAAATTTGGAAAAATGAATACAAGGGATAATATTATAAAAAAAATAAATATAAAAAAAAGAAAGAAAGAAAATGGCCAAACCTGAAAGATGGAATGTTTTGTTCATAGAACAGCCAGAAGGCCAGTGTCACTGGATTGAAGAGCACGTGGGGAGGAATAAGGATAGAGGAGGCTGGAAAGGTAAGAGCGGGTTCAATTAGAAGGGGCTTTTGTAATGTTCGGGCTAGCTTTCTTTCATAGTCTGACCCAGTCTCCTCCAGATTGCCTGCCACTCTGCCAGTCTCAACCAGTCTCCCCCTGAGTCTGACTTTGGCCCCAGTTTAAATACTCCATTACAGTTACATCATTACAGTATACTGAGGATGTGTGAACTAGAGAACCTTTACATCACCGTGCTAAGAACCAAGTATATCTAACATATTGAACATGTATTGGTCAACCTGCCATGGGGGGGAGGGGAAGGAGGGGGGAAAATTAGTACGAAAGGTTTGGCAATTGTCGATGCTGTAAAATTACCCATGAATATATCTGGTAAATAAATACTATTTAAAAAAAAAAAAGAACTAAGTATATGTGAACTAGAGAACCATCATCTCATCAATTCCACTGACTTAACACCTTGTTTCAAATATACTTCTCCAGAGTTCCGGCCTTCTACAGGCTTTGAATGCCAAGCAGAGGATTTTGTATTTGATTCTGGGGGTAATAGGAAGCCACTGAAGTTTATGGAGGAGAGGGGTTGCATGATTTGACTTGCACTTTATAGTTTTCTTTTCCAGATTGTGACTTCCCATTGTGGCTTTAATATACATGGGTTGCAGCAAAAGAACTCTAGGAGATGACTATGCAATTCCCAATCCCTCTAATTTTGTCCACCTGCATTTTGGATTTTCTTCACAGGCTAATTGTACACTATTTCAAAGTCTGATTCTTTTTGTACAGCAAAACAACTGTTTGGACATGCATACGTATATTGTATTTAATTTATACTTTAACATATTGAACATGTATTGGTCAGCCTGCCATCTGGAGGGGGGAAAGGGGGGAGGAAATTAGAATAAAAGGTTTGGCAATTGCCAATGTTGTAAAATTACCCATGCATATATCTGGTAAATAAAAACTATTAAAAAAAAAAAAGAAAAGAAAGAAAGAAACAATATATATACATGGGTTGGCAGAATTAATTAAATGGGAATTTTGAGGAGAGTTTTGCACAAGTCACAGATGACATACAAAAAAGCCAGCAGATTACATAGAAAAAACTTTAGAAACTCAGAAATGTGCAAAATATATGCATAGCATTGTATAATACAACATATTTTGTCTTATAATCAGACTTTTTCTCTGATATGAAAGGAGAGCCAGAATTTTTTTTCCCCCCTTGAGGGAAAAGTTAAGTGTTAAGTTAAGTGACTTGCCCAGGGTCACACAGCTAGGAAGTGTTAAGTGTCTGAGACCAGATTTGAACTCGGGTCCTCCTGAATTCAAGGCTGGTGCTCTATCCACTGCACCGCCTAGCTGCCCCGAGCCAGAATTTCTTATGTGGATTTCCCAGATCATGGGTACTGTGTCTATAACCCCCAAAATGTAAAAGGAATAACTGGAATAGTCAACTGGAGGAAGGATTGGATTGAGGAGAAACTTGAGGCAGGCAGCTCCACTAGCAAACTATTTCACTTGTATATATTTATTCTTAGGGCAACTAGATGGCACTGCAGTGGATAGAGCACTGGGCCTGAAATCAGGAGAACCTGAGTTCAAATCCAGCCTCAGACACTTAACACTTACTGGCTGTGTGACCCTAGGCAAGTCACTTAACCCCAAATGCTTTACAAAATTTTTTTTTAAATAAAACTTATTATTACATAAGAATTCCAGCCTTTCAGCTGGAATGGTCTTTGTGATTGTTGCTATCTTGGTTCAGTTGATACAAGTCTTCCCAAGTTTCTTTGAAGTCCTCAGAGTCATCATTTCTTGCATTATCATAATATTTTGTTATTCACAGTGCAGCACAGCATCATAAATAACAACTTGGCTTTGGAGTCAGGAAGACCTGGTTTTACGTCTGACATATTAGCTACATGATCCTGGGCAAGGACCATAGGCTCTTAATGTCCGGGGCAAGGAGGTCCAGAAAAGATGCTGATTTGCATTGTTGAAGGAGTTTCCTCATTTGGGAATTCCCTGTACCAGTGAAATCCTATATCCAGTCCCTATCTTAACTCCTGTATCTATATACCTCAATTGGTTCGGTCATTCCTCAGTGGATGGATACCTATTTTGCTTCCCCTTTTTTTTTCCTTTTTGCTATCATTGCTGTAAGTCTGTGTGTATTTATGAGAACCTTTTATCTTTCAAGCAAGTTTTTCATAAATGCATCATATGACGAGAAAAGGTTACAAAAACACAAGAAAATGAAAATGAGGTCTCCAATTTGGGACAAGGTTTCTATTGTTCCCTCTTAGCTGTCACAACAGACTCCAAATGAAAGCAAATTTTTTCTTCCATATGGTTGAAATAGCTTATAAAGAAACTCTTTACCAAATCAGTTCCAATAGAGCAGTAATGAACTGAACCAGCTATACTCAGACAAAGAACTCTGGGAGATGACTATGAAACACTACATAGAATTCCCAATCCCTCTATTTTTGTCCGCCTGCATTTTGGATTTCCTTCACAGGCTAACTGTTCACTGTTTCAAGTCCAATTCTTTTTGTGCAGCAAAATAACTGTTTGGACATGTAGACATTTATTGTATTTAATTTATACTCTAGCATATTTAACATGTATTGGTCAACCTGACATCTAAGGGAGGGGGGAGGGGAAAAAGTGGAACAAAAGGTTTTGCAATTGTCAATGCTGGAAAATTACCCATACATCTTGTAAATGAAAACCTATTTTTTAAAAAAAGGGTGAAAGAGCTCTCCTATGGAGAGGAAAGTAACTCAGTTCAACCAAGAGAGTCTCGAATCTCACCAAATGAGAAACTCCCCCAAGTCTTTAGTGTAACAAGAGAGGGATAGGGACATGATAGAGATTGCCAGCTCCTCTCCTGTCTTCCTGAAGTCTTTTCCTTCAGCATCCTGAAGTGTGGTAGGTCCTGTCCATCTTCTCTCATGGGGGTACAAACCAAAAGCACCAGAAGTGACTGCAGAACTTAAAGAGAAGTGAAGATCTTTCCCAACTCCACCTCACCCCTCAAGCTCACCCAACAGGGGATGGATCGCTATCAATGAGAAAAGAGTCCTATGCCAATGGGCTTGGGGACTGCAGTTACACTATCATTGTAACATTGGTTGGCCAGGCCCAAACTCCTTTCCTCAGACACGCTCTCACCGCCCCATGTCATTTCCTTTCTTCTTATATCCCTGTCACTCTCTACCCTACTGTTCATTGTACCTTTTGAAATTCACCAATGTTATTGTTAATAAACTATATTGATATTAAACTTGTGTCTACTTTTCATTTAGATTCCGCCCGCCCCCCATTGAATATAAACTCCTTTGAAGGCAGGGTCTGTTTCATTTTTGCCTTTAGAATTTCAGCACCTAGAAACTGGAAGATGAATGGATGTCCATCAGTTGGAGAATGGTTGGGTAAATTATGGTATATGAAGGTTATGGAATATTATTGTTCTGTAAGAAATGACCAGCAGGAGGAATATAGAGAGGCCTGGAGAGACCTAAATCAACTGTTGCTGAGTGAAATGAGCAGAACCAGAAGATCACTATACACTACAACAACAATACTGTATGAGGATGTATTCTGATGGAAGTGGAAATCTTCAACATAAAGAAGATCCAACTCACTTCCAGTTGATCAATGATGGACAGAGGTAGCCACACCCAGAGAAGGAACACTGGGAAGTGAATGTAAATTGTTAGCACTACTGCCTATCTACCCAGGTTACTTATACCTTTGGAAGCTAATAATTACTGTGCAACAAGAAAAAGGTATTTACACACATATATTGTATCTAGGTTATACTGTAACACATGTAAAGTGTATGGGATTGCCTGTCATCAAGGGGAGGGAGTAGAGGGAGGGAGGGGAAAATTTGGAAAAATGAATATAAGAGATAATGTTATAAAAAAATTACTCATGCATATATACTGTCCAAAAATTTATAATTATAAAATTAATTTTAAAAAAAGAAAAAAAAAAGAATCTCAGCACCTAGTATGAAGTCAGTGTTTAATAAATAATTGTTGAATCAAATTAGGAAGGTACCATTTTTCAGAGACCGAGGCATTCCTCCAATTGCCAAAACTTTCTTTTCTCCTTGGGAGCAGCAGCATTATATACAAGCCTATATCTAAGGGCCTAAAGGGACTGAGAAGTCATACTCCCTCCCTTGATAGAAGAGGAAATTGAGGCAGACAAATGCCAATGACTTCTCTAAGATCATTATTTCAAAGTCCGATTCTTTTTGTACAGCAAAACAACTGTTAGGTCATGTATACATATATTGTATTTAATTTATACTCTAGCATATTGTATACCAACATGTATTGGTCAACCTGCCACCTTGGGGGGGGGAGGAAGGGGAAAAAATTGGAACAAGGGGTTTGACAATTGTCAATGTTGTAAAATTACCCATGCATATATCTGGGAAATAAAAACTATCAAAAAAAAAAAAAAGATCATTAAGGTCCTAAATGTAGCTAAGTGGTGTTGCAGCAGATAGAGCACTGAAACTGAATTAGAAACCTGTGTTCAAATCCCCAGCTTCAGACACTTACTAGGTCTGTGACTCTAGACACATCTTTTAACCTCTGTCTGCCTCAGTTTTCTCATCTGTAAAATGGAGGACATTAATAGCACCTCCCTCACAGAGTTGTGAGAATGAGATGAAATAATATTTGTAAAATGCTTTTTATGTGGATTTTCCAAATCATGGGTGCTGTGTCTATAATCCCAGCAATGTAAAAGGGGTAACTGGAGTAGTCAACTGGAGGAAAGATTGGAGTGGGGAGAGATTTGAGGTAGGTTTCTTCAAGCACGATATATATGTTAGCTGTTATTGGTAAGTGGCAGAACCAGAATTCAGACCAAGATCCAAGTCTATTTTAACCAGAATAAGAAATATTGAAAATAACCCATCTTTATAATTAAAGTATGAAATGTCACTGGGGAAGAAGAGAGTCTAAAGGTATAAGATTCCCAAGTTTTAAAAATTCATTTTTTTGGATCTGCCTATATCTGTGATAACTGAAAAAAAACAAAAACTGCTCAACCATCAGAGATGTGTAAAAGGTTTCAAAGGGGGAGAAATGTGATTAATGCAACTAAAACAAATCTGGACTAACCTAGAAACTCGATGCTTCTCCAGTTTGATTTTATTTTGCAGATGAGCATTCTTCTTTATGTATAAGTGGATACCATATGGTATATATGTGATATATATATATGTGTGTGCGTGAGTGTGTGTGTGTGTGTGTGTGTGTGTGTGTGTGTGTGTGTGTGTATACACATATATACACATATCTCTTTAGGGCACTAGCCCCCCCAAAAAAAATTGCAAAAATTCAACATGGAAGAATAATTTTGGCCTCCAAATCCTGTGATTTTGGGCAAATCATTTCACTTCTCAGTTTCCCTTTCTGCAAAATGAAGGGAGTTATCTTCAGAAAGGACCTCTGAGGTCCCTTTCCAGCTCTGTTGTTATTCTTCAGTTGTTCTCATTCATGTCCAACTCTTCATGACCCCATTTAGAGTTTTCCTTACAAAGATACTAGAGCGGTTTACATTTCCTTCTGTGGTGTCATCCCATTTTGTAGATAAGGAACTTAGATGACTTGCCCAGGGTCACACATCTAGTAAGTGTCTAAGGCTGGATTTGAACTCAAGTCCTCCTGACTCCAGACCATTGCACCCCTTAGCTGCTCTGAATCTGATATTATGTTCCAGTGAGGGAGAGATATATTTAAAATCGTTGACATTTTAAGAGAAAAGTGATCTGTTCATTGGTTTTCCTAAAATTCAGAGGTAAGGCAACTTATGATTCCCGAACCCTTTGAGAAGCAATTTAGATGGTGTAAAAAGATGCTTGATTAAGATCTAGATTGAAATCTTGGCTCTACTATTTAGCAAGTTGTGTGACTGAACAAGTCACTTGTTTTCATTTTTCCTGTCTAATGAACTTCATGGTCTCCAAGGTCCCTCCTTTATCTATGATCTCATGAGTAATGTTGCATTTAAAATCAAACATATTTGGATAAAAAAGCAGAATTATTTCCCTCTTTTAATAGAAGCTATTTTAAAATTTAACTTTGGAGTTTGGTCCCTTTCTAATAAAGGGAGGAAATTCTAGCTATTAAATGGCATATTGAAAGGGGAGCCAGGAAACTAGTGTTCAATTGTTCTTGTGGTCTCTAGAGACCTCAGCAGTTATCTTGTCAGAGTATCTGAATTCAAATTCTGGCTTTGATGTGTACTACCTGTGTGATTTTGTCAAGTCAATTTCTCTACCTGGGCCTCAGTTTCTCACTCTGTAAAATGGGAAAAAAATGGGCTTAATGGCCTCTGAATGTCCTTCCAGCTCTAGATCTGGGATCCTATATAGGACCTTGGGCTAGTCACTTCCTTTCTCTGGACTTCAGTTTCCTCATTTGTGAAATAATAAAATTATACTAGATAATTTCTGCGGTCTCTTTCAACTCTAGATTTATAGCCTTTTTCTGTTTTGCAACCTTCCTCATGAAGACAAAGAATATTCTGATTTCAATCTACCTTTCCAGATGTATTATACATTTCTCCTGTTCATCCATGCCAAACAGGCCTTCTACCAAAGCACAGCACTCTTGCTCTATGTCTTTTTACAGACTGCCTCCCTTTCCCAGAAGGTACTACTTCTAACTTTAGAATCTCAAATTTCGATATTGGGAAGGCAGAGCCAAGATGGTGGAGTAAAGGCAGAAACTCACCCAAACCCTCCCCCAAACTTCTCCAAATTCCTTTAAATAATGACTGTATACAAATTTTAGAGTGTCAGAACACTTTTGACAGAGTAGAATATTCTCCAGGGGGTAGCTAGGTGACGCAGTGGATAGAGTACTAATCCTGAATTCAGGAGGCCCTGAATTCAAATCTAGCCTCAGCCACTTAACACTTACTAGCTGTGTGACCCTGGGCATAAAGGGCTGAAACTATGAAAAAGGTGTGTTTGAATCACACATACAATACAACTACAATACAATACAATACAATACACACATACAATACAACTACAATACAATACAATACAATACAATACAATAAATACACACATACAATACAACTACAATACAATACAATACAACACTGAGTACTTAAGGCTAACTACCTATTTGGTGTGAGACAATGACTCTATTAGTATATGTTTGGATAAATGGCCCTTCTCACAGTTGATACTTACTGAATATTTGGTGTTAAGATAATCATAGGCAAGGATTAGAGGCCAGAGGGACAGAGGCCAGAATCAGTTTGCAGCAGGATGAGGAGTTGGTGACTTTGGACTCTAGAATCCAGGAGCCTCTTGGCAGTTTGTCTGTGCCTAAAGATCAAGGACTTTAATTTATCCTGACAGCGATCTTCTGGTTCTATTCATTTCACTCAGCATCAGTTGATGTAAGTCTCTCCAAGCCTCTCGGTATTCGTCCTGCTGGTCATTTCTTACAGAGCAATAATATTCCATAACCTTCATATACCATAATTTACAACCATTCTCCAATGGATGGACATCCATTCATCTTCCAGTTTCTAGCTACAACAAAAAGAGCTGCCACAAACATCTTGGCACATACAGGTCCCTTTCCGCTCTTTAGTATTTCTTTGGGATATAAGCCCAATAGCAGCAATGCTGGGTCAAAGGGTATGCACAGTTTGATAACTTTTGGGGCATAGTTCCAAATTGCTATTCAGAATGGCTGGATTCTTTCACAACTCCACCAACAATGTATCAGTGTCCCAGTTTTCCCGCATCCCCTCTAACATTCATCATTATTTGTTCCTGTCATCTTAGCCAATCTGACAGGTGTGTAGTGGTATCTCAGAGTTGTCTTAATTTGCATTTCTCTGATCAGTAGTGATTTGGAACACTCTTTCATATAAGTGGATATAGTTTCAATTTCATCATCTGAGAATTGTCTGTTCATATCCTTTGACCATTTATCAATTGGAGAATGGTTTGATTTCTTATAAATCAGGGTCAGTTCTCTATATATTTTGGAAATGAGACCTTTGTCAGAACCTTTAACTTTAAAAATATTTTCCCAATTTGTTACTTCCCTTCTAATCTTGTTTGCATTAGTATTGTTTGTACAGAAACTTTTTAGTTTGATGTAATCAAAATCTTCTATTTTGTGATCAATAATGATCTCTAGTTCTCCTCTGGTCATAAATTCCTTCCTCCTCCACAGGTCTGAGAGATAGACTATTCTCTCTTCCTCTAATCTATTTATTATCTCATTCTTTATGCCTAAGTCATGGACCCATTTTGATCTTATCTTGGTATATGGTGTTAAATGTGGATCCATATCTAATTTCTGCCATACTAATTTCCAGTTTTCCCAACAGTTTCTACCAAATAATGAATTTTTATCCCTAATGTTGGTATCTTTGGGTTTGTCAAAGATTAGATTGCTATAGATGTACCCTTTTTTGTCCTTTGTGTCTAATCTGTTCCACTGATCTACCGTTCTATTTCTTAGCCAGTACCAAATGGTTTTGGTGACTGCTGTTATATAATATAGCTTTAGATCAGGTACATTTAGACCACCTTCCTCTGAGTTTTTTTTTCCATTAGTTCCCTTGCAATTCTCGACCTTTTATTCTTCCATATGAATTTTGTTGTTATTTTTTCTAGGTCATTAAAATAGTTTCTTGGGAGTCTGATTGGTATAGCACTAAATAAATAAATTAGTTTGGGGAGTATTGTCATCTTTATTATATTCGCTCGGCCTATCCAAGAGCACTGAATGTCTTTCCAATTATTTAAATGTGACTTTATTTTTGTGGCAAGTGTTTTGTAATTTTTCTCATATAATTCCTGACTATTCTTTGGTAGATGGATTCCCAAATACTTTATACTCTCAACATTTGTTTGGAATGGAATTTCTCTTTGTATCTCTTGCTGTTGGATTGTGTTGGTAATGTATAAAAATGCTGAGGATTTATGTGGATTTATTTTGTATCCTGCAACTTTGCCAAAATTATGAATTATTTCTAATAGCTTTTTAGCAGAGTCTTCGGGGTTCTCTAAATATACCATCATGTCATCTGCAAAGAGTGATAGTTTGATTTCCTCATTTCCTACTCTAATTCCTTGAATCTCTTTCTCGGCTCTTATTGCTGACGCTAGTGTTTCTAGTACTATATTGAATAGTAATGGTGATAGTGGGCAACCTTGTTTCACTCCTGATCTTACAGGGAAAGGTGCTCGTTATTATTTTAAGGAATAGTCCATTTATTCCTATACTCTCAAGTGTTTTTAGTAGGAATGGATGTTGGATTTTATCAAATGCTTTTTCTGCATCTATTGATATGATCATATGGTTTTTATTAATTTGATTATTAATATGGTCAATTATACTAATAGTTTTTCTAATATTAAACCAGCCCTGCATTACTGGTATAAATCCCACTTGGTCATAGCATATTATCCTGGGGATGATTTTCTGAAGTCTTTTTGCTATTATCTTATTTAAGATTTTAGCATCAATATTCATTAAGGAGATTGGTCTATAGTTTTCTTTCTCAGTTTTCGATCTACCTGGTTTAGGTATCAGTACCATGTCTGTGTCATAAAAGGAATTTGGTAGGACTCCTTCAATCCCTATTTTTTCAAATAGTTTATATAGCATTGGAGTTAGTTGTTCTTTAAATGTTTGGTAGAATTCACATGTAAATCCATCTGGTCCTGGGGACTTTTTCTTAGGAAGTTGGTTAATAGCTTGTTCTATTTTTTTTTCTGAGATGGGACTATTTAGACTACTTACTTCTTCCTCTGTTAATCTGGGCAAGCTATATTTTTGAAGGTATTCTTCCATTTCATTTAAGTTATCGAATTTATTGGCATAAAGTTGAGCAAGTAATTCCTAACTATTGTTCTAATTTCCTCTTCATTAGTGGTGAGTTCTCCCTTTTCATTTTCGAGACTAACAATTTGCTTTTTCTCTTTCCTTTTTTTAATCAGGTTTACTAAGGGTTTGTCTATTTTGTTGTTTTTTTTCATAGAACCAACTCTTAGTTTTATTAATTAATTCAATAGTTTTTTACTTTCAATTTTATTAATCTCACCTTTTATTTTTTGAATTTCAAGTTTTGTGTTTGTCTGCGGGTTTTTAATTTGTTCCTTTTCTAGCAATTTTAGTTGTAAGCCCAATTCATTGACCCTCTCTTTCTCTATTTTATGCAAGTAGGCTTGTAGAGATATAAAACTTCCCCTCATTACTACTTTGGCTGTATCCCACACATTTTGGTATGATGTCTCATTATTGTCATTTTCTTGGGTGAAGTTATTAATTATGGCTATGATTTGCTGTTTTACCCAATCATTCTTTAGTATAAGATTATTTAGTTTCCAATTATTTTTGGTCTATTTTCACCTGGCTTTTTATTAAATGTAATTTTAATTTCATTGTGGTCTGAAAAGGGTGCATTTACTATTTCTGCCTTACTGCATTTGATTTTGAGGCTTTTATGTCCTAGTATATGGTCAATTTTTGTATAGGTTCCATGAACTGTTGAGAAGAAAGTATACTCCTTTCTGTCTCCATTTAGCTTTCGCCAAAGATCTATCATATCAAACTTTTCTAGTATTCTATTTACCTCTTTGACTTCTTTCTTATTTATTTTGTGGTTTGATTTATCTAATTCTGAGAGTGCAAGGTTGAGATCTCCCACTATTATAGTTTTGCTGTCTATTTCTTCTTGCAGCTCTCTTAATTTCTCTTTTAAGAATTTAGATGCTGCACCACTTGGTGCATATATGTTTAATATTGATACTGCTTCATTATTGATGCTACCCTTTAGCAGGATATAATGCCCTTCCTTATCTCTTTTAATTAGATCACTTTTTGTTTTTGCTTGATCTGAGATGAGGATGGCTACCCCTGCTTTTTTGGCTTTGCCTGAAGCATAGTAGATTCTGCTCCACCCTTTTACTTTTAGTTTGAATGTATCACCCTGTTTCAGGTGTGTTTCCTGTAAACAACATAGAGTAGGATTCTGACTTTTGATCCAATCTGCTAACTGCTTCCTCTTTATGAGGGAGTTTACCCCATTCACATTTATGGTTAGAATGACTAATTCTATATTGCTTGCCATCCTGTTAACCCCTGCTTATGCTTTTCTCCTTTCCTTCCCTCTTACCCCTCTACCCAGTATTAAACTTGTGAACACCACTTGTTTTTCACAGCCCTCCCTTTTTAGTATCCCTCCCCCACCTTAAAGTTACTTCCCTTATTTTACCCCTTTTCCTCACAATTTCTGTATTCCCTTCCCCTTAGATTACTCCTTCCCTCTCACTTTTCAATGAAGTGGAAGAAGTTTCACCATAAATCGACTATGTCTATTGATACACACTATGTTCATCTCCCTCCTTTCTTTCTCTCAGATATAATAGGTTACCTTTGCCTCTTCATGAGATGTAGTACCATTACTTTACACTTTTTTATGATATAATTTCCTTTCCACCTCTAATTTCCAGGACAAAGTATACATATGTTCTTTCCATATTTTTATAACAGAAGTATAGTTCTCAAGATTTCTTTTTACCTTTTTAGAAATCTCTTGAGTTCTGTATTTGAAGATCAAACATTTTATGTAGGTCTGGTTTTTTCATCAAGAATAGATGGAATTCATTTATTTCATTAAATGTCCATCTTTTTCCCTGGAAAATGATGCTCATTTTTGCTGGGTAAGTTATTCTTGGCTGCATACCAAGTTCCTTAGCCCAGAAAAAGATTCTGATCATAGAAAGTTATAATAACAAGGAAGATCAAAACACACACTCAGAAGATAATACCTAAATCAAAGTTCCTATGTCCAAAGCCTCCAGAAAAAAAAAAAAAAAAGAATTGGTCTCAGGTCATGGAAGAGCTCAAAAGGGATTTTGAAAATGAAGTAACAGAGATAGAAGAAAAATGAGGAAAAGAATTGAGACTGGTGCAAAAGGAAATACAAAAAGCTGATTGGGGGAGGGGGAAAGTCAAGATGGCAACAAATAGACAGGTTCTTTGAGCACTTCCTGGCTTTCCTCAGATCAAAACCAGATAAAGCCTCTGAACAGATTTCAGAATGACAGAACTCACAAATATTTGGAGTATAAAAAATTTTCAGCAGAAGATATTTTGTAAGATCTTCAGGAAAGGTCTGTCTCAACTAGGCAGAGATGTGAGAGATGACCTAACACAGTGCAGGAAGACCTAGGGTGGAGAACCTTCCCTATGCTGGGGGAATCTAGTGGGAGGCTCATAGCCAAAATACACCAGCATTTGCTACTCTGTCTTTGTTCAGAAGCCAATGGATCAGGAGACTAGTTGTGAGACCTTCAACCAATTAAAGAAGGCAGATAGTGAGCCCCTGAACCTCATAATAATACTTGGCTACACCCACCCAGCATGTGAAGGAAGCCAGCAGCACTGACCCCAGGGCAGCATGAAGCCATTGTTGCCTGTAAAGGAAGCTTGGGACATTCTACCCCATGCCCTAGGAGCAGACATCAATTTTTAAAAATGAGCAAAAAAGCAAAAAGAGTTCTGACCATAGATAGCTTTTATAGAGACAGGGAACAGAATTCAAACTCTGATAATAATAAAGGCAAAACATCTCCAGATGAAGTCTCAAAGGGTGATATAAATTGTTCTCCATATCACAAAGCTCTCTTGGAAGAATTCAAAAAGTGTCTTACAAGAGAATTAGAAGGAAAATGAGGAAAGGAAATGAGAACTCTAGAAAAGGAAACAGAAATTGTCTCAAGAAAATCACTCCTTAAAGAATAGTTTTGGCAAAATGGAAAAAGAAAATAACTTCTTGAAAAGCAGAATTTGTGAAATAGGAAAAAATCCAATGAACAAAATAACTTATTCAAAAGTTGAATTGGCCAAATGCAAAAGAAGATAAAAAAAATCTAACTGAAGAAAATAATTCACTAAAAATTAGAATTGAACAAATGGAAGTGAATAACTCAATTAGACTTCAAGATTCAGTCAAACAAAACCAAAAAGAAAGAAAGAAAGAAAGAAAGAAAGAAAGAAAGAAAGAAAGAAAGAAAGAAAGAAAGAAAGAAAGAAAGAAAGAAAGAAAGAAAGAAAGAAAGAGAAAGAAAGAAAGAAAGAAAGAAAGAAAGAAAGAAAGAAAGAAAGAAAGAAAGAAAGAAAGAAAGAAAGAAAGAAAAAAAGAAAAAGAAAAAAAGGGAAGAAAATGTAAATGTAAAACACTTCATTAGAAAAACAACTGACCTGGAAAATAGATTCAATAGAGAAACAATCAATGAATTATTGGAGTATCTGAAAGCCATTATGAAAAAAAAGCCTAGAGAACATCTTTCAAGAAGTCATCAAAAAACCTTCCCTGCAGTCCTAAGAACCAAAGGGTAAAATAGCCATTGAAGGAATCCACTGATCATCTCCTGAAAGAGAGCCTAAAATGTAATTCCAAGGAATATTGTAGCTAAATTACATAATTATTAGATCAAGGAGAAAATTCTACAAACATATAGAAAGAAACAATTCAAATATTGAGGAGCCACAATCAGGATTACCCAGGATCTAGCAGCTTCCACATTAAAGGATGGAAGGGCCCAGAATATGATATTTGAGAGTTCAAAGGAGCTTGGATTGCAGCCAAGAATCAACTAGCCAGCAAAATTAAGCATTATCTTTCAGGGAAAAAGATGAATATTCAATGAAGTAGGAGATTTTCATCTATTTTTGATGAAAAGACCAGAGCTGAACAGAAAATTTGATCTTCAAATACAGAACTCAAGCATAAAAAGGTAAAAGGGAAAGAAAAAAAACCTATGTTTTTTAAAGATTAAAATGTTTGCATCCCCATATGGGAAGATGACATGTTTAACGCTTGAGAACTATCTTTGTTAAGAAGGTGATTTGACATTACTATGATGATATAAAAAAGAAACTGAGAGTGGGAAAGGGATTGAACTGGAAGAAGAGGAGAGGTAAAATGGGGTAAATTACATCACAAGAAGAGGCAAAAAATAACCTATTACAGTTGAGGGAAAGAAGGGAAGGGGATGAGCATTGTATAAACCTCAGTCTCATCGGATTTGGCGCAAAGAGAGAATATCAGACATGTTTAGTTTAATAAAGAATCTTGTCTCATCATATAGGGAAGTAGGAAGAGAAAGGGAAAAGGAAAAGGGGAGGTAATAGAAGGGAGAACAGAAATAGAAGGGAAAAGAGATAAGAAAAGGTGGGCTAGGGGCAGTTAGGTAGAGCAGTGGATAGAGCACCAGCCCTGAAGTCAGGAGGACCTGAGTTCAAATCTGGTCTCAGACATTTAATACTTCGTAACTGTGTGACCCTGGGCAAGCCACTTAACCCCAAATGCGACAGAAAGAAAGAAAGAAAGAAAGAAAGAAAGAAAGAAAGAAAGAAAGAAAGAAAGAAAGAAAGAAAGAAAGAAAGAAAGAAAGAAAGAAAGAAAGAAAGAAAGAAAGGAAGGAAGGAAGGAAGGAAGGAAGGAAGGAAGGAAGGAAGGAAGGAAGGAAGGAAGGAAGGAAGGAAGGAAGGAAGAAATGAAAAGAAAAAGTGGGTTGTGAAAGGGGATGGCAAATTGAAGGAGGTGGTGGTTTGAAGTAAAACACTGGTGAGGAGGGAAAGAGGGAAAGGAAAGAGAAAAGTATAACTTGGGCAAAATAAGATGACAGGAAATAGAGTTAGTAATTTTCTTTTGTCCTTAGTTCTTTTTTTATTAATTTCATAATTACAAATTTTTTGACAGTACACATGCATGAGTAATTTTTTTTTATAACATTATCCCTTGTATTCATTTTTCCAAATTTTCCCCTCCCTCCCTCCCTCTACTCCCTCCCCTAGATGACAGGCAATCCCATACATATTAAATGTGTTACAGTATAACCTAGGTACAATATATGTGTGTAAATCCAATTTTCTTGTTGCATGTTAAGAATTGGATTCCGAAGGTATAAGTAAACTGGGTAGAAAGACAGTAGTGCTAATAGTTTACATTCAGTTCCCAGTGTTCCTCCTCGCACTTGGAATATATTCCAGAAAGCAATGGAGCTTGAATGACAACCAAGAATCACCTACCCAGCAAAACAGAGTAGAATTCTTCAGGGGAAAAAGTGGACATTTTTTATTAAAGCTTTTTATTTTCAAAACATATGCTTAGATAATTTTCAACACTCACCTTTTACAAAACTTTGTGCTCCAATTTTCCCCCTCCCTTCCCCCATCCTTTCCCCTAAATGACAAGTAATCTAATATATGTTAAACATGTGCAATTCTTCTGTACATATTTCTGCTTTTATCATGATGCACAAGAAAAATCAGATCAAAACGGGAAAAAATGACAAAGTAAACAAAAGGCAAGCAAACAACAACAAAAAGGTGAAAATACTAGGTTGTGATACACATTCAGTTCCCACAGTCCTCTCTCTGGGTGTAGTTGGCTGTCTTCATCATAAGATCGTTAGAACTGGCCTGAATCATCTCACTGTTGAAAAGAGTCATGTCCTTCAAAATTGATCATCATATAATCTCGTTGCCATGTACAATGTTCTCTTGGTTCTACTTACTTCGCTTAGCATCAGTTCATGTATGTCTCTCCGAGCCTCTCTGAAATCATGGAAAAGTGGATATTCAATGAAGTAGAGCATTTTCAAGCATTCATGATGATATTTGATTTTTAAATACATTCCTCAAGAGAAGCATAAGGAAGTAATCAGGAAAATGATGTCATAAAGGACTTAATAAGGTTTTTCTGTTTACATTCCTACATGGGAGGATGATCTTTAGAACTTTCTCATTATTATGGCAGCTTGAAGGAATATATATGGACAGAAGGCATAGGTATGAGTTGAATATGAAGGGTAATATTGAAAAAATAATGAAATTAAGGAGTGAGACAGGAATGTACTGGGAAAAAATGAAACAGTGAAGTTGAATAGTGTAAATTATCTGCCACAAAAAAAAGAGGCAAGAAAAAACTTTTACAGTGAAGGGGAAGAGAGGGAGGAAAGGAAGAGTGAGTGAACTTAACTCTCATCAGAATTGGTTCAAAGGAAATAACACACACTCACTCTGGGTATAGAAATCTATCTTATCTTGAAGGAAAATAGGAGAGAGATGGAATATAGGAAAGAGAGGACATATTGGGATAGGGAGTGGTCAGTAGAAAAACATTTTTGAGGATGAACAGGGTGAAAGGAGAGAGAATAGAATAAATGGAGGGAAATACATTTAGCAATAGTAATTGTAAAAAAGAATTTTGAAGCAAATTTCTCTGATAAGGCCTTATTTCTTAAACATAGAGGGAAATGAGTCAAATTTATAAAAAAATAAGTCATGTCCCAATTGATAATCGAAAAATATGGTCTATGTCCAAAGGGCTATAAATTCATGAATATTGTTTAACCTAACAGTGCCACTACTAGGTATGAACATCAAAAGAGATTTACATTTTAAAAAGGAAAAGTTCTTGTTGGTTTTCTGGAGGTCTTGAAGCAGCCTTCTTTTCAATAGGTGTTAAAATCCAAATTCTTTATTTTCTCCTTGCCTGGGGCTATACAGCTTCCTGGAGAGCCTTTCAGACCAGCCTTGGTCTCAGAGGGGGAAGTGCAGGAGGCCAGCCCCCAGGGTTTTTTGTTGTTGTTGTTGTTTTTTTACTTAACTGTTTTTCAGAAGAAATCAGATGGGCACCTACTAGCACCTTGAGAGAGAAAGAAAAAGAGAGAAATCTTGAAACAAGGGAGAAAACCTAAGAAACATCTCATACTAAAAGAGCATGGCTGATAATGAGACTGTTGTAGGACTGTAAATCCATCAGGAATGATTGGATTCCCTGAGATGTGATTAAGAGTGATACAGGACTTCAAAATCTGCAGGAATCATGGGATTCCCTGAGATGAAAAATTGTTGATAAGACTGATACAGGACTTCAAAAATCTGTAGGAATCATTGGATTCCCTGACACATGAAGTAATGGACAATAGATCGGTTTTGGACTATTTCTAGGACTTATGGACATGTATAATTCTTCATGTTGATGATATATGTTGTTTGTTATGTTATACCTGCCATGTTGATGGATTTATGTATACCTGTTTTGAGTATGACCCTTCAGAATCCCACTAATCTGGTTTGATTCCCCATTTAACTTTGGCGTTTTCATCTCCCTTCCTGAGATGTCAGGGAGGGCATGATCACCTCATTTTTTAGTGTTCTTACCCCCTTTTCTGAGAAGTCAGGGAGGGTGTGACCACCTATGTTCTAAAACAAAAGAAAGCAGGAGATGTTATGGGACTGAACTCTGTACTTAAAACTAGGATTCTTACAAGGTGGAATTACTCAGTGGAATTGATAAAGACAATGGTTATCTAGTTTAGCACGGTGATTAATAGTTCTCTAATTCAGTACATGTACTTAGTACTTAATATAGCTCCACAAGATTCACGCCTATGATAATGTAATTAGAATAGAGTATATATATCAGAGTTGATCATTGCATAATCTTGTTGCTGTGTATAATGATCTCCTAGTTCTGCTCATTTCACTTAGCACCAGTTCATAGAAGTCTCTCCAGGCCTCTCTGAAATCATGCTGCTGGCTGTGTCTTAGACAACAATAAGATTCCATAACCTTCATATACCATAATTTACCCAACCATTCTCCAATGGATGGGCATCCATTCATTTTCTAGTTTCTAGCTACTACGAAAAGGGCTGCCACAAACATTTTGGCACATACAGGTCCCTTTCCCTTCTTTAGTATTTCCTTGGGATATAAGCCCAGTAGTAGAACTGCTGGATCAAAGGGATGCACAGTTTGATAACTTTTTGGGCATAGTTCAAAATTGCTCTCCAGAATGGTTGGATTCTTTCACAACTCCCCCAACAATGCATCAGTGTCCTAGTTTTCCCACATCCCCTCCAACATTCATCGTTATCTTTTCCTGTCATCTTAGCCAATCTGACAGGTGTGTAGTGGTATCTCAGAGTTGTCTTAATTTGCATTTCTCTGATCAATAGTGATTTGGAACACTCTTTCATATGAGTTTCAATTTCATCATCTCAAAATTGTTCATATCCTCTGACCATTTATCCATTGGAAAATGACTTGAATTCTTATAAATTTGAGTCAATTTGAGGGTTTTTTGGTTTTTTAGGATGGGAGCTGTATGTTTTCTTTCACAACATGACCTTTATGGAAATGTTTTGCATAACATCAAAGGTGGTTTCTTAATGGGGGCTGGAGGTGGGAATAAGAGAGAGAATCTGTTACTCAAAATTTTAAAGGTAAATATAAAAACCTGTTTTAAATCTAACTGGGGAAAATATTAAATAATTTTTTAAAAACAGACTCTCAAGATCCCCCCCAAAATTATCTTGTTTAACAGTCTCACCAGAATACTTCCCAAACTTGTAGTTACAGATTGGGTCCTCAGAGATAGTTTCCTATCTAGATGTTTTATTAAGCCTATGGGATTACACTCATAACCCTATAGTTAGATGTGGTGGCTCATCAGTGTGCCTCCCTGGTGGCCAACACCCAAAACCCATTGGTTAGGGGACTCTCTCCTCTTTGATGGAAATAGATTATTTAATGTCCTGCATTTATGTGAGGGGGTAGAGTAGAGTTGGGGGAGGGAGAGAAAAAAAAAGGCAGGTTCTTCTGACTTTCATCTTTTAGAGAGAAGATGAACTATTCCAATCTCTCTTCAAGCACATGAAGGAAGAAAGACTCTGGAAAGAAGCTGACATTTAGAATGTTGATTGTCTATTTTTCTTGTGCAGCATGATATTTGTGGAAATATGTAGGGAAGAATTGCAAAGGTTTAACATATATTGAATTATTTGGCATCTAGGGGAGGAAATGGGGAGAAGGGAGGGAAAAAATTGAGAACACAAGATTTTGTAAGAGTTAATGCTGAAAATGATCCATGCATATATTTTGAAAATAAAAAGCTTTATGTAAAAAATAAAGAAATGCAAAAAAGAATGTTGATCATATCCTTAATCTTAGCTTGCCACATTAAAGATTTCAGGGAATTTTTCTCTTTGGGTGAAATTATAGACTCTGTCTCTCTCATTTGAGGTTACTCTCAAAGTGAGAACTCATTCAATCTGTATTGTATGGTATATCTTAATATATATGTATATACACACACACACACACACACACACACACACACATATATATATATATATATATATATATATATATATATATATGCTTTCTCTGATTCCTGTTTTGATATTGATCTGCATAAATAAGTTTCTTTTTGCTATATGTGTTCATTGTGGAACTTGTTCATTAGTGGGAAAGACATCAAGCCTTGGATAAAAAGCTTGGATACCTTGCTTTTTTCCTCTTATTAATTAAAAAAATTGATTGTTTTGTTTTAACTTTTTTATTATAGCTTTTTATATATAAAACAAATGCATGGGTAATTTTTCAACATTGATCTTTGCAAAAACTTCTGTTTCAACTTTTCCCCTCCTTCCCCCCACCCCCTCCCCTAAATGGTAGGTAGTCCCATACATGTTAAATATGTTCTCCAAGTTTATTGTTTCCTTTCTAATCCTGTCCTCATACTTTAGTATATGTTAAATACAATATATTTATACAATTATCTTGTTGCACAAGAAAGATCTGATTTATAAAGAAGGTAAAAATAACCTGAGAAGGAAAAACAAAAATGCAAGCAAACAACAGAAAGAGTGAAAATGTTATGTTGTGATCCATACTCATTTCCAGTGTTCTTTCTCTGGGTGTAGCTGGTTCTGTTCATTACAGATCATTTGGAAGTGATTTGAATTCTCTCATTGTTGAAGAGATCCATGTCCATCAGAATTAATCATCATGTAGTATTGTTGTTGAAGTGTTGAAATGATCTCCTGGTTCTGCTCATTTCACTCAGCATCAGTTCATATAAGTCTCTCCAGGCTTTTCTAAAATCATCCTGCTGGTCATTTCTTATAGAACAATAATATTCCATAACATTCATATACCACAATTTACCCAGATATTCTCCAGTTGATGGACATCCACGTAGCTTCCAGTTTCTGGCCACCAGAAAGAGGGCTGCCACAAACATTCTTGCACATACGGGTCCCTTTCCCTTCTTTAAAATCTCTGGAGTAACACTGCTGGATCAAAGGGTATGCACAGTTTGATAACTTTTTGAGCATAGTTCCAAAGCATTCTCCAGAAGGGCTGGATGTATTCATAATACCACCAACAATGCATCAGTGTCCCAGTTTTCCCATGTCCCCTCCAACATTCGTCATTATCTTTTCCTGTCATCTTAGACAATTTAAGAGGTGTATAGTGATATCTCAGAGTTGTCTAAATTTGCATTTCTCTGATCAATAATGATTTTGAACACTCTTTCATATGAGCAGAAATAGTTTCAATTTCATCATCTGAAAATTGTCTGTTCATATCCTTTGACCATTTATCAATTGGAGAATGGCTTGATTTCTTATAAATTTGAGTCAGTTCTCTGTATATTTTGGAGATGAGGCCTTTATCAGAACCTTTAGCTGTAAAAATATTTTCGGTTGAGCAATTTGGAACTACGCTCAAAAAGTTATCAAACTGTGCATACCCTTTGATCCAGCAGTGTTACTACTGGGCTTATATCCCAAAGAGATCTTAAAGAAGGGAAACAGACCTGTATGTGCAAGAATGTTTGTGGCAGCCCTCTTTCTGGTGGCCAGAAACTGGAAGCTATATGGATGCCCATCGATTGGAGATTGCCTGAATAAACTGTCGTATATGAATATTATGGAATATTATTGTTCTGTAAGAAATGACCAACAGGATGATTTTAGAAAGGCCTGGAGAGACTCATATGAACTGATGCTGAGTGAAATGAGCAGGACCAGGAGGTCATTATATGCTTCTACAACAATACTATACGATGATCAATTCTGATGGACATGGCCTTCTCCAACAACCAAATCAGTTCCAATAGAGCAGTAATGAATTGAACCAGCTACATTCAGGGAAAGAACTCTGGGAGATGACTATGAACCACTACATAGAATTCCCAATCCCTCTAATTTTGTCCACCTGCATTTTGGATTTCCTTCACAAGCTAATTGTACACTATTTCAAAGTCCGACTCTTTTTGTACAGCAAACAACTGTTGGGTCATGTATACATATATTGTATTTAATTTATATTCTAGTATATTTGACATGTAGTGGTCAACCTGCCATCTGGGGGGGAGGAGGGGAAAAATTAGAACAAAAGGTTTGGCAATTGTCAATGTTGTAAAATTATCCAGGCATATATCTGGAAAATAAAAATTATTAATTAAAAAAAATTCCCTTTATTGTTTCCCTTGTAATCTTGTCCACATTAGTTTTGTTTGTACAAAAGCTTTTTAACTTAACATAATCAAAATCCTCTATTTTGTGATCAATAATGATCTCTAGTTCTTCTTTGGTCACAAATTCCTTCCTCCTCCACAAATCTGAGAGGTAAACTATCCTATGTTCCTCTAATTTATTTATAATCTTATTCTTTATGCCTAGATCATGAACCCATTTTGAGCTTATCTTGGTATATGGTGTTGTGTGGGTCAATACCTAGTTTCTGCCATCCTAGTTTCCAATTTTCCCAGCAATTTTTGTCAAATAATGAATTCTTATCCCCAAAGCTGGGGTCTTAGGATTTATCAAACACTAGATTGCTATTTTTATTCACTATCTTGCCCTGTGAACCTAACCTATTCCCCTGATCAACTAGTCTATTTCTTAGCCAATACCAAATGGTTTTGGTGACTGTTGCTTTATAATATAGTTCTAGATCAGGTACAGCTAGGCCACCTTCACTTAATTTTTTTTTTCATTAATTCCCTTGAAATTCTCGACCTTTTGTTCTTCCAGATGAATTTTGTTGTTATTTTTCCTAGGTCAGTAAAATAGTTTCTTGGGAGTCTGATTGGTATAGCACTAAATAAATAGATTAGTTTGGGGAGTATTGTCATCTTTATTATATTCGCTCGGCCTATCCAAGAGCACTTAATTTTTTTCCAGTTGTTTAGATCTGACTTTATTTGTGTGGAAAGTGTTTTGTAGTTTTGCTCATATAGTTCCTGACTTTTTATTTTTCCCAAATATTTTATACTATTGACAGTTATTTTAAGTGGAATTTCTCTTTGTATCTCTTGCTGTTGGATTTTGTTAGCAATATATAAAAATGCTGATGATTTATGTGGATTTATTTTGTGTCCTTTAACTTTGCTAAAGTTGTGGATTATTTTTTTTCTTTTTTAAAAAAATAATTTATTAATTTTTTTTACAAAAATTTTATGCATAGGTAAGTTTGCAGCATTGATAATTGCAAAACCTTTTGTTCCAACTTTTCCCCTCCTTCCCCCCACCCCTTCCCCCAGATGGCAGATTGACTAATACATATTGAATATGTTAAAGTATAAGTTAAATACAATATATGTATACATGACCCAACAGTTGTTTGCTGTACAAAAAGAATCAGACTTTGAAATAGTGTACCATTAGCCTGTGAAGGAAATCCAAAATGCAGGTGGACAAAAACAGAGGGATTGGGAATTCTATGTAGAGGTTCATAGTCATCTCCCAGAGTTCTTTCACTGGGTGTAGCTGGTTCAGTTCATTGCTGCTCTATTGGAATGGATTTGGTTCATCTCATTGTTGAAGAGGGCCATGTCCATCAGAATTGATCATCATACAGTATTGTTGTTGAAGCATATAATGATCTCCTAGTTCTGCTCATTTCACTCAGCATCACATCATGTAAGTCTCTCCAGTCCTCTGAAATCGTCCTGTTGGTCATTTCTTACAGAACAATAATATTCCATCACATTCATATACCACCATTTATTCATCCATTCTCCAATTGATGGGCATCCACTCAGTTTCCAGTTTCTGGCCACTACAAAGAGGGCTGCCACAAACATTCTTCCACATACAAGTCCCTTTTGTGGATTATTTCTAATAGCTTTTTAGTAGAATGTCTAGGGTTTTCTAAGTATACTTGCTTTTACTTTACACTTACTGATTACTTTTACTTCACAAGAAGTCTTTTTGAACAAATTGAAACAACTAAACCAAACAAAACAATAATCACATTTGAAAGTCCATGTAACGTTTCCCACCCATAACATCCCCTCCTCCTCTGAAAACAACAGATCTTTTTTCTGTTTCTTCTACTCCTCATTCCACTTCGAAAAAAAGAAAAGAAAAACAAATTTTGTATAACAAATATGCCTTATTAAGCAAAATAATTTCCCTCAATAGCTGTTTACAAAAATGTATGTGTCTCATTCTGTAACTAAATCCATTACCTCTCTATAATGGATAGTACATTCCATCATTTGTCCATTAGAATCATGAATGGGCATTGTATTGATTATATTACTTACAGTTTTCAAAGTTGTTCATTATGTCTTGGTGTTTTCTAATTTCTCATCTTTTTACAAAGACAAGTTTTTATTAATGCTTTTTTGTTTCCATATCACATTCATTTCCAAAATTTTCCCCAAATTGAATCTTCATTCTATCACTGAAAAACAGTTAAGTAAAAAAAAAACCAAAACAAAACAAAACAAGCAACAACCCACTGGGTATATCTGACACTGTCCTCTTTTTTCAAATTTAAAATATTATTTATTTTTAACATTTTTTTTTAAATTTTGAGTTCCAAATTCTCATTTTTCTTTTGCGCCCCCCCTCAGCCATTGAGAAAGCAAAAATATGATACCAAGTATACATATGAAATCATGCAAAACATATTTCTCTATTAGTCATGTTTCCAAAAAAGGCAAGAAAAATAAAGTGAGTGCCTTTTCTCCATTAATAGTGATCAGGAGTTTAACTTGAATCTTAAAGTAATTATTTCCTCTAGTCTACTGAGGAAAGCAGAATGGCCAAGTCTCTGGCTTCCTCTCCTGGTAGTAATGAAAGTCTGTCTCTCTTGGAGAAGGATTAGGGGAGGTGATGCCTATTCTTACCTCTCTGCCTGTCTCACACAGTGCTGCTTGTTCCTCAGGTTAATGATCAGCTAAGGACTTCTGACTGTGATGGCTGACTAAACAGACTTGGGCTTCCCAGGTTTCCCACTTTTTTTCCAAGCAAAAATCTGAAATTTGCCCCAGACTGAATAATGATCAAAAGAAATCCAGTGAGAAACTCTAGTGACTTTTTTTCACCCCAGAACAACACAAAAAGCCAACCAGAAGCTGAAAGGCAACAAGAAGGGAGCCCTCAGCAAAGACAGACAAAGAAGCCACCAAAAGTCCAGGAATGGATGAGTCAGGACTTTGTGTCCAAAGGCGAGAGAGTGGAGGGCTCTCCCCAAAAAGCTTCATAGAGGTTGGAAACTGGATTGTGAAAGCCCCAGTGGGATGCCAGTGACTGGTTTGGGGCAGAATCACTTAAACCAGAACAACCTAGACACCTAGGTGCTCCAGGTGGATCCTAAATGCTCTGTGCTCCAAGTTGGATCCTAAATGCTCTGAACTCCAAAGATTCAGGGAGAAGTAACCCAGAGAAGTTAAGGTCAGTACAGAAATCGAGGTGATTTCCAGGTCACACAAAGAAGAACTGACCACCACTCCCAAAATGCAACAGGAGGCAGAGCCTGACCCGGGCATAAACTCCCAACTCAGGAACTTAAACTGTGTAGAGGGTACTGACCACTGTAAAAATTTAGTGTAAACCTAGGAATGGCCAAAACTCCAGCCTAGAAGAAGTCAGTAGAACTTTTACAATTGCAAGCAGAGACTCAAAAGAAAAAAATGATTTTTCCATCATGAATATCTAATTTTTCATATATTAATGTTTAAAAGAAATGAAATAGCTGAAAATGTTAAATAAAACAGGAGACAGGAGAGAATTGGCTTTGTTCTGAGGTCTTGAAGAGAGGAAGCTGAGGGAAGGATAGAAGGAGGAAGATAAAACTGTAAAAAGAAGGAAGAAGGGAATAGAAGTCACTATTTCCCATATTTGAGGTGGGCAAGAAAGAAGACTATATAAATGTGGAGCAAGGCAGGGGTGGAGTGGAGTGAATGCCAGATAACACTATTATCTGACGCAAAGGAATAATAAGCACACATATGGAGTTTAGTCTGAAAATATATCAAACTCAACCGAGAAAGAAGAAAGTTAGTAGGGGGATATTACTAGAGAACAAAGCCAACTTCCAGCTCTTGAAGTAGTGGGTTAAAAAGGAGAGGGACAAAATAACAAAAGAACCAGAATCTAAGGGTATGCCTTAGATAGCTTCTTGGACAATTGGAGAATGGCTAAACAAATTGTAATGTGTGAATGGAATGAAATATTATTGCATTGTGAGAAATGACAAAAGAAATTATTTCAGAGAATTCTGGGCAGCAGAAATTTAATAGAGAATGAAGTGGGCAGAACCAGGACAAAGACAATGCCATTGTAAAAAAAAATCTGCCTTGAAAGATTTAAAAACTCACTACAATAACCAGCCATGTCTGATTTCTCATCAGGGAAGGAAGGTTTGGGGCAGGGGCAGGGTTAGCAATAGTGATACTAAAAAAGAAGGCTATTCAAACTTTTTTTTTAAAAAAGACACAGAAAAGAACAGAGGGAAGCATAGACAAGCAGGACAATTTTGAAAGTGTGTGGATTTCAGTTTTTATTTATTTTTTTAAATAGTTTTTATTTACCAGATGTATGCCTGGGTAATTTTGCAACATTGACAATTGCCAAACCTTTTGTTCTAATTTTTCCCCTCCTTCCCCCGCCCCAGATGGCAGGGGAATACATGTTCAATATGTTAGAGTATAAATTAAATACAATATATGTATACATGTCCAAACAGCACAACCTTTTTTAAAAACTGAAATCCAATATATTGGTCCAATACATGTTCAATATGTTAGAGTATAAACTAAATACAACATATGTATACATGTCCAAACAGCACAACTTTTTTTAAAAACTGAAATCCAATGTATTGGTCCAATACATGTTCAATATGTTAGAGTATAAACTAAATACAACATATGTATACATGTCCAAACAGCACAACTTTTTTTAAAAACTGAAATCCAATGTATTGGTCCAATACATGTTCAATATGTTAGAGTATAAACTAAATACAACATATGTATACAAGTCCAAACAGCACAACTTGTTTTTTAAAAACTGAAATCCAATGTATTGGTCCACCTGCCATGTGGGGGAGGGGGGAAGGAGGTGAAAAATGAGAACAAAAGATTTGGCAATTGTCGATGTTGTAAAATTATCCGTGCATATATCTGGTACATAAAAACCATTAAAATTAAAAAAAAAAGTTAAAAATGAAAAAAACAAAAAACAAACAAAAACAAAAAACAAACAAGTTGTGGTGTCTCCCAGAGGAGAGCAACTCAGAGTTTCCCTCCCATCGCCCCTAAAGTTCAAGGAAATACTATTTGCATCAGCATGAAGTAAAGATTTGTGTGGTTTTGTATACCATGTCTTTTTGGGTATTCTGCCCCATATGTGGAAATGTCCAGAAATTTTTTTTAAGAACTGTAATTCATTCTTAGTAAAGTTATGACTCAAATGGTATAGACAGAAAAGTACTTAATATGTTATCCATAATCTTGAGGCACCTTCTCCCAGAAACATACCCAAAGGCCATGAGAAGAGAGCGGTCAAACTGAGGTCATGACAGTAGTGACGGGGTCCTGGTTCCTTAGGTGGGATTGGCAGAGAGAGCATCAAGTACTCAATAAATTAAATGACTACCTGAGGCAAACAGGTGGAGATCAGCCCAGCTTTACAATTCTACCCCTTGTGGAAGTCTTGTGTGACCCTACCTTACTGCATCCAATCAGAAAGCCAAGTTATGGCAACCCCCAGAAATTACATTTCCCTATAAATCTCTCCACATGGCCCAAAGCATGTTTGCTGAATCCATTTAGAGTTAGTGGGCCCACAGTGTTCTGCCTTGAGGCGACTCTCTCCTCAGCCCTCTCCTATACTTAGGTGTCTTCTTCTTATAGCTAACTGACTTTTTCGTGCGCTTTATGGATTTTAGCCTGGCAGCCAAGAGCCTATTTCCACCTCATGGGGGGTTCCCTTTGTCCTGGTGAATTGGGAGCTCCGCTAGGGAACTTGGCTTTTTCATTGTTTATTGTTAAAACCCCTTTCCTTGCTAACTGTATGCTCTCCCAACTTTATTTCATATTGACTATTCCTGGGGCGAATTTAGGGCATCCCTTCATTTTGTCTGTAAGCTCTTCTCTAAATCAACCTCCTGCCTTTTGGCAAAATTGTGCATTCTTCACATGACCGGTCCCCCAAATTTGGTACCAATTGCTCTCCTCCAATCTTAACGTGTTATGCTGAACCCCAAACACGTCCATAGTGAGTCACAAAATGGGGAAGACCCCTCACAACTCATGGAAGTCCTTTCTTAGGTCTTCGAGTCCTCAGGCTGGGTTCCCTGGTTTTCCTGGATCTTATGGGGAGCGGGGAGAGACAGGGGAGTGTCACCTTCCTTGAGGTTACTTCCTCGCTCCAGAGCCTGCGGTTCTGTATCCTGGTCCCTTTGGGGTGTGTCTCTCTGTCTTT
The DNA here is from genome assembly GCF_048593235.1 of Sminthopsis crassicaudata. Taxonomy (NCBI): domain Eukaryota; kingdom Metazoa; phylum Chordata; class Mammalia; order Dasyuromorphia; family Dasyuridae; genus Sminthopsis; species Sminthopsis crassicaudata. Next base: position 70,416,709 of record NC_133623.1, read on the forward strand.
TACTGCTTTAAAGGTACATGGCCAAAGTGGGGGGTGGAGCAGAGAAATGTCTTCCCTCCCCTTACGGGGATCCCTACACAAGAGAGCTTTGACTCCTTTGAATTTGTCGGGGAGCAGTTTCTTAGAGCCCCTAGAGGCAGGGATAATTTTTTCCTCAGCCAATAGTGTTGTTTCCTTTTGTGATTCAGTTATTCCCACTTCCTAAAGGATCAGGGTGAACATCGGTCTTTTACTGTTAGTTTAACACCTGATAAAGAGTTGGGGATTATATTCTTAGCCTTCCATGACTACATGAAGTGTGTAGGACGGGAGGAGAGGAGGCGATGGAATGGGATGGCCGGGCCTGGGATTTCATTGCAGAAAACTCGGATTAAGCAATGAAAAAAAAAAAAAAAAAAACCCCACTAAGTTTAGAAGTGGTTTCTGAAGTCACTTCCCAGCTGTGTGACCTTGGCCAAGTTCCTTCCCATTTCTGGGCCTCAGTTTCCTGCTCTGGAAAATGACGGCGTTGGACTAGACGCCAACTCGACCCACCTAAGTCTTTTAACAACGGCTGCCAGATAGCAGAGCGGGCAGAGAAACCACAACTCTCAGGCTGGGACACCAGCAGCCCGCCTTCCTCGCCATCGCTCGGCCTTATGGGAAACCGAGTCCAGCTCTCCCTTCGTCTCGAGCCCGTGCACGTGGACGCAGACTACAATTCCCAGGAGGCAGTTGGGCGGGGCGGGCTCGCCGGCCCCGGTGGGCGGGAGCTGGCAGTGACTCTGTAGACGTGGGAGAGTAGGGCGGGGTGCAAGCAGGTGTGCAGATCCTGAGCCTGAGGGAGCCAGAGCTCCGGGGATCCCGAGTGGGGCTGAGGACGGGCGGGGAAGAGAGGGGAGGGCTGTGGGCCGGGCTTAGGGCGGCCAGCTCTGCCGAGGAAGGGGTGGCCGGGAGCGGGGCGAAGGAGGGAGAGCCGGCCGGGATTGTCCACGATGTGGCTCAAGCCGGAGGAGGTGCTGCTCAAGAACGCGCTCAAGCTGTGGCTCCTCGAGCGGGCCAACGACTACTTCGTGCTGCAGCGGCGCCGGGGATACGGGGAGGAAGGCGGCGGCAGCGGGGGGCTCACAGGTGAGCTGCTCCGGCCCCCACCCCAACCTCAACTCCCTCGACTGTCCGGCCGCGCTGGGGAGGCAGGTACCTGCCCGGCCGGCCGCCCGCGCACCGCTCGCCCGCGCACCACTTGCCCGCGCACCGCTCGCCGGCTCGCTCGCTCCCTCGTCCGCGCGCGTACCCTCGCCATGCACCCCCCTCCCCCCACTTTGGCCGTGCTCTTTCCAGTTTCTCGTTGGGAGAGTCTCACTCTGTAGCCTCTTTTGGGGGGGTGGGAGGCCAGAGGGTTTCTTCCCCTCCTCCCCCCATACCAACCTCCTTCCCTTCGCGGTAGCAAATCTGGCTTTTCTTTTTCTTTTTTTGGGGGAGGGGGAGGGGGGAGCTTCAAACCTGGAGTGAAATTCTTAGGTAAGTGCACCTTGGCTACCTTCTCCTCTGTAAAGATGGGGAATGAGCCTGGCTGAGGTCGGAGGGCCCGTCGACCTCAAAAACTCCCATAAAAACTATCTAAGTCATCTGTGAGCCACGTGGGTTAGGTAGCCTCAGAGGCCTCTTCCTGCTCTAAGAGCTCACAATCTCTTTGTGACCTTGGATAAGTCACATGCCCTCCAAAAGCCTCAATTTCCTTTATCGGAAAATGAAGGAATTCTCTAGTAGCTGGTCTCTGAAGTTTTTTCCGGGTCTCGATCAACTGCTGCACACGTGACCTTGGGCAAATCACTTTCCCATTTCTGGGCCTCAGTTTCCTCCTCTGTAAAATGAGGGCTTTGGTAGATGGCCTGGAATTCGCCTTCCTGCTCTGGAGCAAGGCTCCGACACGGAACTTGGGCAAGACTTTTTTGTCTTTTACAAAATGTCGGGGGCCGGCCCTTGAGGTCCATTCTAGTTCTAGATCTGGAATCCTCCATGTGATTTTGGGTAATGGAACTTTGACCATAATTTCCTCATTTGTTAAAAAAGAAGACATTGGATCACATGTCCTCCCAGATCCCTTTCAGTTTTATAAGGATCCAATGATCCCTGGAAGCTTTCCTCTGAGCCTTTTAATATTTCATGAGTCCTGCACTCAAGCTGCCCATCTTTTGGCCTTCGCTTTTGCCACTGACCAGCCCTGTATTTCCTCTATAAGATCTTCTGTCCCATTTATCCCAAGCCATTCTGGGTTCTAGACTTCATTCCAGTCGCAGCCACCATGCCCGCCGGGTCCCACTGATGCCATATAACATCACTTGAACAATGTTGATAATAAAGACAATGAGGGTTTTGCATCAGAGAGCATTGCAGGATTCCCCAGGTACCATCCTCCTTTTGTCTCTTTGGCATCAGGGGCTACCTCCAAAAAAGCCCCCACTCTGTTCATGGAAGTAACCCTGAGTTATAAAAAAAGCTCTGCAAATGGGCACAGCACTGATGGCTTCCATCAATTTGGAAAATCTCCCAAAGCAGACTCAGTAGTACTGAGCTGCATCTGCTACCAGATGCTAAGAACACAAAGGTTCATCACCAACAAGTTGGATGCTCACTAATGAATTCTTTTGGCTCTGGCAATCCATGAGATGGTTTTCTTCTGGAAAAAAATCAATGAAAGTCATATTTTTATAAATCAAATCACTTTACATATAACCTCTTCACAGATTAGTTTGGAGTTTCATTTTACATAATTTAAAAATAGTGTGCATGTTCAATAAAATTATGCAAATATCTCCACTTTGCAGTGCATAATAAATGGAAGCCACCATACTTTGGGGAATGCAAAGGACCATGTTCTTCTTACGTACTTTGGTTCAGGGAGTTAAAAGGAAACCTGTGAATCATAAAACCTTACTTAGTTTAGATGACATTGGGAAATAAATACACGTTTGTGATTCCTAAAAATTGCTTTATTTTTTTATAGTGCCCATGGATGAATAAGATGACCTCATTTTAAACCTCTTTTTTTTTTTTTTAAAGGACAGCTCTTACATAGGTCTTTATTTCAGTAATTAGCATGCTTTCTTGATTGTATTCTTAGGTATGTTTTTTTTTTAATTAAAGCTTTTTATTTTCAAAGCATATGCATGGTAATTTTTCAACAATGACCCTTAAAAATCTTGTGTTCCAAATTTTCCCCTTCTTCCTTACCCCTCTCCCTCAGAGGGCAAGTAATCCAATATGTGTTAAACATATTAATATATTAAATCCAATATATGTATACATATTTATACAATTATCTTGCTGCACAAGAAAAATCAGATCAAAAAGGAAAAAAAAAACCTGAGAAAGAAAACAAAATGAAAGCAAACAACAACAACAAAAAAGTGAGAATTCTATGTTGTGATCCACACTCAGTTCCCACTCTCTGGGTGCAAATGGCTCTCTTCATAAGACATTGGAACTGGCCTGAAACATCTCTTTGATGGAAAGAGTCACATCCATCAGAATTGATCATCATATAATCTTGTTGTTGTGTATGATGATCTCCTGTAAACCTCTCATTTTACAGTTGAAATCCAGAAGTTAGGTGACTTGCCCAGAGTTAACCAGCTAGAAATAGCAGAGATGTGATAGCAGAAATAAGTGAAAAAGAATGAACTGTTTACAAAATTATTCTTTATCTGCTCTAAAATCCAACTGATAATTTATTAAATGTTTTCTATGTGCAAGCTACTGTCCTGAGAAGTGTGTGAAAACAAGAGAATGATGGGAGACTCATCATTGGGTAATGGGAAAAGGCTTGGATTTGGAGTCAGAGGACTTGGGTTCAGATACTGGCCTCTGTGTGTGACCTTGGGTAAGCCACTACTTCCTCTTTTGGGGCCTCAATTTCCTCCTCCGTATTATTAGGGTGTTGAGCTATATTGTCTCTGAGGTCCCTTCGAGATTGTACCCCCTCATTTTTACACAAGTGAATACTGGGGCCCAGGGAAATGAAATTGATTTGGTCAGTCACATATAAGTATTAAAATGCAGAGCTAAAATTTGAACCCATGTTCTTTGATTCCAAATACTCCACCTCCCACCCCTTAGTTTCCTCTATGATCTCTGAGGTTCCATCGAGCTCTATATGAATTTATAAAGTCTTGATCTCTTAGGGTCCCCAATTCTAGCATCTTCGCATAATTCCAGTATAAGTCTCTAAGACATTGGATGTTTCAGTCTTTTTAATAAGGTTAAAACCACATGGTCCCTGCTGTCAGCCCAGAAGCTCCATATATCTCGCTGCCTTTTATTACTTCCCAAATCTCTTGAGTAAGACAAAGAAAATGCATTGATCTGAGAAAAATGTACCAAGATTTCCTCTGTACAAGTCAAATTGATAGACTCCATTTAAGTAGGCCCATTGTAAAAATGGTGACCTTTATTTTTCCGATCTGATTGTGTCATCTGTAGTGGTTCATATGAATGGTTGAGACAATCAGTTAAGCATTTATCTTTTAGCTTTTTATTTATAAAACCTATGCATGGGTGATTTTTTCAACACTGACTCTTGCACAACCTTTTGTTCCAAATTTTCCCCTCCTTCCCCCAACTCCTCCCTAGATGGCAGGTAGTCTAATATATGCTAAATATGTTAAAGTATATTAACAAGCAAACATTTATCAAGCATCTCTGTGTTAGGGATTCAAAGAGAGGCAAAAGACAGCCCTTTTCTTCTGGGAGCTCAGTCTAGTGAGGGTGACAACGTGCAAACTAGCTGTAGATGGAGAAATTCGAGATTATCCTTGGAGGGAAGGCAGTAGAATTAAGAGGGATCAAAATAGTCACACAGTCATGCCACTGTTTCTAAACAGGTTGAGAATAATAAAATAGATGGCCAGGGGCCCATCTAGAAAAGTCTTCTCATCTTTGGAGAACTGGCTGTGCCATCTGGTGGGTTTTGTTTGTGTTTTGGCCTGGAACAACTCATTAAAACCTCAATAAGGTAAGAAGTTGCCATCTCCATGGATGGAGAGACCCAGCTGTGGGAGCATTTCTCCTTAGAATTCTGATTAAGAGTATCAAACCCACAACTAATACCAAGAGGTCCATTGGCGTCTGATGGTAAGTCTTAGAAGAGTTTAGAAGTTAACATTTTGAGATCCTTCCCCAGTGTGGACCTTTTCCCAGGCTTTTTTTTTTTTTTTTTGTAAATGGACCATCCTTAGGATATTGTAGAAATCATTTAAAACATTAATGTGTACACAAGTATACTTATATTACTTTTTACTGATGTTCAGGATGCTTTTAACATTGTGCTGTGTGTTCTAGAAGATTTTGTCATTGTTTTTGTTTATTTGTTTTATTTTCTCTTGTTTTTACATCACAGTCCCTCCATACGGTGACTCTCCCATGTACCCCCCCTTTTTTTTTAAATATAAAGGACAGTTAAATGAAGTCAGCCAATGGACCTATAGTCAGGAAGACTTATCTTCATGGGTTCAAATATAGCCTCAGACACTTCCTATCTGTGTGATCCTGGGCAAGTCACTTTACCCTGTTTATCTCACTTTCCTCAGCTGTAAAATAAACTGGAGAAGGAAATGGCTAAAAACTCCATTGTTTTTGCCAAGGAAACCAGAATTAGGGCAAAAAGAGTCAAACATGACTGGAAAATGTTCAAAAATCTTGGAATCTGGCAGCCTTTTGGTATTATTTTAATTTACCTTGTCATGGTGATGTTGGTTATAGGATCACAGAATTTTTTTAGATTTGGAGCTAGAAGGGCCCTTGGATGCCATCTAATCCAACCTCCCCCCAATTTTATAGAGGGAGAAATGGAGATCCAGAGAACTGGGAAAGCTCTCAGAGGTCAGCTAGTACAAACCATTCCCTTTACAGAAAATGAAACTGAGTCCCTGAAAGGGGAAAAGTACTATAAAACATAAAGAGCACTTACTTTGGAGTCAGAATCTGGATCCAAATCCTTCCCCTGACACTTTGTGTGACCTTGAGTAAGTCACTTCTCCCTGGACTTCAGTTTCCTTTTCTGGAAAATGAGGGGAGTGGAGTGGGAATGAATCAGGAGTCCTTCTCAGATCTGTATCCAGGATCCTCTAAGTGATTTTCCCCAGATCATAGAGTAGAGATTTAAACTCAGGTCCTCTAACTCCCCAGCCATTCATTATTTTCCTTATTGTTTTAGGTTAAAGATTTTTGAAATAGTGGAAGTGATTCTCTTTACTTTGGTGGAGCAATTAGTACTTAGAAATTTTGCAGTTATTTGCTTTTAACCTTTGCTCCTTTAGGCTGATCAGGATAATTTTTCTCTCTCACCTAAATATAGCACCTTCATAGATTGATTGGTTTAGAGTCTAATTTTACATAATTTAAGGATATTATGCATGTTCCTTCAAATTATGCAAATGGCTACAATTTGCAATGCATGGCAGATGGAAGCTACCACACTTGGGGAATGAATAGGACTGTTTTCTCCTGAAAACTTTTGTTCATGGGAATTAAAGGGAAACTTGCCAGGCCTGACAACTTAGTTTGGATGGTGTATTAGACATATATCTTTATGGCTTTTCAGAATTTGGTTTGTACTTTTCAGATATCTATAGTGGAATAATATCATAGTTTTTCATTTTTCACATGTGTAGAGTTTGGGTTGGATAAAGCAGAACTGAAAAAAAAATGTAATTAAAATGAACTTGAAGCCAGAAGACAGAAATTTGAATGTAGGTTCTGCCCCCTCTGGAACTGTGTCCCCTTTTGTACATCGATGGAAATGTCTCAGCGGGTTAATTCTTATTTAGTTTTTCATTTCAGAATATGTTCAGTAATCAAAGGCTGGCCTTGGAGACCAGACATCTTGGGTTCAATTTTTTTCTTGATCTGTAGTCCCTCAATTTCTGAATGCATCTTTCTAACACAGGAAGAGCATTAATATAGCAAACTCCAAAGGAGAGGATTCTCTTTACCCATCTTAACTTGGGGGCACTGAGAGATAATTGCTTTGCTCAGGGGCACAAAGTCAAAGAGGGCCCAATGTACTTCTGAAACCCAGGTTTTCATGATTCTGAAGCCTCCTTTCTCTCCACTACACGAAAGCTTCTTAAACTGTGTGTTGTGATACCTTATGGGGTCTTGTGACTGAATGTGGGAGTTGGGAATTTATCATTTATTATCAGTAAAATGCTTGATACCTATATACCCAAAGTCACATAAAAAGTTCTAGGATGGAAAGTGCTTGTGAGTCTGATTCACTTTTTTCTCTTCTTTCTCCCTCCTCCGCTCCTCCTTTTATTTTACGTTTTTCCATTTGTCCCAGAAAGTCAGGGCTTTAGTGTTCCCTGATTGATTCTATCCCAATCATCTCAGCAGCTGTTCCAAACCCTTTTCCCCTCGGACTCTCAATACAATTCTGTCCCCCTCCTTGGCCCCTTAGCAGATGTCTTTACCTCCTACTTTAATGAGTAAGTCCAAATCATCCATAGGGTATTCCCTCAGCACTTCTTCACACTTCAGAAATTGCACTACTTAATCACCTGACCTTCTGACATCCTTTCCACCCTTATGCCAGTCTCCAAGGGGGAGGAGGAGGAAGAGAAGAGAGAACAGGCCCTTTCTTAACTTGAGTGGGCCTTTGGGCCTGCTATCTCCTCCCAGTTTGCCCTTTTCTATCATTCTCTCTCCTTTAATTCCCACCTGTCTTTTGACATGCTCAGGCCCACCTCCTCCCTAATGAACCTTCACTTGACTCTGCCATCCTTTCTGTCCCTAATAAACTGAAAAGTACAGTCTGCTTGATTATTCAGTTCTCAATATTAACCCCCTTCCAAACTTGAGTGAGGAAAAATTGGAAGTGCTCAATTTGGTGACCTTTTCTCACACTTTCCTTGTTCTTTCTCTTCCTTTTGAAGGCTCCTTTCCTCTGCTTGTCTTGTTAGCTACCTCTTACCTGCCTGCTGCTGCTTCTGGTGGATACAAGGCATCAGCATGGAGGAGACCCTCAAACGAGCCCTTTGTCAGTTGGTTCCGTATGACCTTAAGTTTGAGAACTTTAGCTTCTCCCCACGCCTCCCAGATTCTCTTTTTCCAGCAAGCTCTCGGCCTTGCTTCCTCCTTTCAAAACAAAGCCGCCAATAGTTAGAACCCTTCCTATTGTAATCAGTCCTTTTCTGAAAAATGTCATGGAAGATTTTTATTCTTACATATTGTTCCCTCCAACAAACCAAACTATGAGATGTTTGTGCAAATGAGTATTTCTTTCCCTGTATAAAATTATCTTCCTCACATCTAAAAGTTATTTGAGGGTGAGGCACTAAAAGGCTGTCTCTACTTAAAGTCCAAAGATCGCTCTCTTACTGAAAACAACAACGAGAAACCACAGAGAGGTGTATAATGGAAGCCTGCACTTTTTTACCTATTTATAAAGCAGTAGCAGTGCTCTGTGTCATGTGTGCATGTCTTTGTATATGCATAGAGAGCATCTGTGTATATATAGATATACATATTTCTGTGTGTATTGGTTAAGAATGAGTTATTTTCTTTCTTCCCCATCCCTTGTTGAGTGTTTATTGCAAGAGCCAACACTACGCAATGAGTAATAGAAGTATTGTGCCAAAGGATTTCTTATATGTTCTACTGCCTGTATAGACCTTACTATTTATATGATTTTAATTAGGAATCTAGATGTATTAGAATAAGAAAACAAGATAGGTGTATCTGTATAAAAAGAGGAGGTGGAGTGTTGTGTATAAGAACAGCCAGAAGCCCAATTTGTCTGGATTGTTGAGTGCCTGAAAGGGAGGGATTATATAATGAGGCTGGAAAGGGAAGTGGAAGCCAAGTTATGAAGGACTAAAAGTAACAGGAAAGAATTTGTATTGGATCCTAGAGGTAATAGGGAGCTCCTGGAGATTCTTGAGCAGATGAGTGACATGATTAGAAGCGTTATTTAGAAATCTCATTTTGGGAGCTATGTGGCAGATAAATGTGATATAGCCAAGAGGTCAACTAAGTGGTTACTGGAATAGTATAAGTGGTATAAATCAAATTGAATGGAAGAACTGAGAAGTGTCATAGCCTGTGTGATGAAGTGAGACCCTTTTCTGTGTAGAAATGTTGGGGTTCAAGGGGACTTTCAAAATTTTGGGGTTACAGACCAGTGTCCTTAAGTGAATTTGCAGCCTCAGACCCATCTCTAAGTCAAGGGGCAAAGTTTATTATAACTGTAACACCAGTTAGAGCAGGCTAAATTTCAAATGAAGACCATAGAAATATGAGCAACAACACCGTTGCAAGTAGAGGCTCTCTGTTCCTAGGATAAAAGACTTGGGACGTTACTTAAGTATTCAATTCCAGAACAGTACATGTCAGATAAAGCATTTATAAGAAAACACGTCTGTACCACAGGACACACAGTACAAACCTGTTATTTCCATACTAGGAACAAACGTGAATAAAATGGACTTTTTCATTGAAATAACACAAAATATCCCATTAAGTTACATCCCTCTAGGAAAACTGCACTGAAATTCTCTCTAAACCATACTGAAGATATTTCATACTTAATTTAAATCATCAATAGAATGACAGGTCCCACACAGTTGTATCAATAAAAAAAAAAAAAAAAAAACATTTAAAAAGCCAAGTATTCTTATATCATTTTGAAACATTTAAAGACGGGCAGATGACGAGGCCAAATAATCATTTCCTTAATTATGTAGTATATAATGAGTACATATTTTCAGATTTAAAAAGAGCAAGATCTTGCATATTTGTATTATGCTCATGGCTTCTACTGACCATTTGCTCTGATTATAGAAATTTGCTAGAAGAGGAAAAAGCATCAAAACAGGTCCTTCATGCTTCAGCCTGAGAGGCCATACATGATAGAATAAAGCATCCTTCCCTCAGTTTGATTTTTAGGCAAAATAGTCACAGTTGATAACCAGTCACGTAGTAACAATTCCACCTCATAACCAGACTCAGGAATAATCAGTGGGGAACGTTCCTGTTCAAAAGAACACAAGTGGGAAACTGAGTCAGAAGGATCTGCCCTTAAGCAGAGATCAAGGTTGTTTCCCAGCTCTCACCAGACATAAACATCCATCTCTGACAGTTCTGGGTGGCATCCTGTTGAATAACTTATGACATTTCTCAAATGGTGGATTACAGACATAATGATCTATCAATCCTAACAGTCTCAAGAGATTTTATTTCAAATAGCAAATTCTACTGTTCACAGCTTAGAGTTAGAAACATTATTTTTACTCTCATGAGGTTGCAATAAACAATCAAAGTTTATCAGGACTTAGACCCATGAGAATTTTAATTTAACATCTTTCATATGTTTTTTTCTTCTTCTTGAGTTTCAACTCATCCTGGTGCAAAGACCAATCATTAGGTATCATTTCTATATAGTAAACCAGCTTATAGATCCATAGTAAACCCATTCCTTGTGTAATGAATGTGGTCAGGGGTCCGAAACCCCCCGAAATGATGAAAAATCTCCCATTCTTGAAGGAAGCGGGTGAGTCCTTCTAGTGGAGGAGTTTGCTGGTACAGAAGTGAGCGTGTGTTTTTATTAACCTAGTCTCCTCCCATGCATTCCCAATTAGTTAATAATGTGCTGACTAACATCACCTTCCTCTCCACCTTCTTCATGCCCTTCCCTTGTCATGCATTCCATGTTCTAAGATGGCGGAAAATTCCTAGGGAGTGTGTTGGTTAATTTGCAATTCGTCCGGTAAGCATACTCATTCCCCATTTGCCAGCTCATTGGCCCCGACTAGTTTGAGCCGGATCGGGGTCTGCGGTAAGACAGTGGTTGAAAAGGATACATGGACCTATTTCTAATTGGTTGAAACCACTTGTTAAAACAACTTTGTTAATTTTTTTTTCAAAATTCTAGCTCTCTGTGACTTGCTTACTCTGATGGATTCTAGAAAATAGGGACCCAGAGGAAGGGCAGAGCTTGCTGTTCCTACCTGCCCACCCCACATATCCTCAGGGCTGTTGTGAGCTGTGCTCTTTGATACCTTCCCCCACTCTGTGAAGGGGGGAAAGGGGGCTGTACACCCTCATACTTGAAGGCAAAATGATAGAGCTTTCACCTCATCCCTCTTTTTCCACACACAGTAATCACTGAGTTTAGGTTTCAACATGACAATAACTCCAACAATCTTTAATAGCCAAATAGTCTTAGCTGTAATTTCTTTAGCTCTCTCACAAAGGTGGAAATGCCTAATTCCCTCAATTACATTTATAAAACATCATAAAATAGGGTTAAAAAAGGCTGATGAAATGCATTTTTCCTCTTCTTTAATTAATTTAATTACGTTTAATTAATTATTTCCTCAACCTGTTGCAGCTTTGGAAGTTCTCAGGGAGGGTTTGAGCTTCCCCTCCTGTTCCCTTAAATGTTTCCCTATTGTTTTAGGGAGAAAATAAGATAATTCTTAAAATTCAGATAGAATAGAATCACAAAATGGATAAGAATCTCCTTTAATGCACTCAAGCTTGCAATTTTTACATGCATACCAATTTAAAAAGATTGATTTAACTTTGTGAGATTCCCTGGCTTCTAACTGGATGTTCCTTCTAGTCAAACTCAACTATCTTTTGATTGTTTTCCCAATTCACATGAACCTTCTCTCTTTTGAGAGCCAGAAAATAGTCAAGTGCCCATTTTTACTAACAGGGCCCCTAGAAGTCTGACTTCAGATAATACAAAAGCAGGGTGTTTGCTGCCAACTTTACAAATTAGTAGCAAACTGCTTTTCTGTTTTCCTAAAGTTCCCAAACTCTTAAATCTTCTCTTAATACTGTCAGTGCAAATAGATTACATCTTACATATTACTTTGGTGGGCTTTAATTAAAGCCTCTTTTAAACTGCTTTTACTATCTATTCACTGACTTGAGTATATTCTCTTTCTCTCCCCTCCATCCATCTATCCCTGCTGTAGTCAAGGAAGGAGAGAAGGAGAAAAAAAGATAAAGAGACTCTCTTTCCTCTATGCACTATCCTCCTAGTCTTGGGGAATTCAGACATGCTGAGCTTAATTGAGTTAAAAATGCTTCCAAATTACTTTACACGCAAAAAAAGTCATTTATCTCACCATTGGTATTTTATGTTGGTCACCTCTAAAAACTCATATAAAATGATCAAATATGAAGTAATGACATCCAATAAAAGTTAACATTTATATAGCATTTGCTTTATGTTAAGTAGTTTTATAATCATCTGATCTTCATAACAACAAACATTTATTATTTCTCTTCACAAATCAGAAAACTGAGCAAATAGATAGTCATTTTCCATAAAGCCACATAGCTAATATATTTTTGCAACTGAAACAGAGTGGTAGGCTTACCAAAGGCAGAGGCTGACTGGTTCTTCCACCTCCCACTGCCATGCTAGGTGCTGCTAGGGGCATTTGGTGTCTTCTCAGGCAGTTGCTGGACATTACCTGCTGAATTTTGGGATGTCTTGGGCCAGAACCTCCTTTTGGGGGTAGTTTCAGTCAGCTCAGGAAATGCTGACTGTGGGACCTTATCCACTTCACCCTTTCTCCCTTAAAACTGGGTTGCAGAGCTTCTAGGGTAAGGTTGTTCTCTTCTGCTTTTACCAGGTGGGGCAAAATTGGAGTTTCCCTGCAGTTCTTTAGCTTTCTCTTTCCAGCATCTCTGATCTGAGATGAGAAAGGCTAACCAGAGGGACATGAGCTGGAACTATTCACGTGAGCAATCCCCACAACTGAGATAAACTCGAACATGCTGAGTGCTGAGGATTGTGGAAAGATTCCCTTAATACCTTCTAGGGTACATTTTTCTTTCCCAGTAGAGTAGAAGGAGACTAGACAAGATAGTAAAGGATAGAGCAGAAAGGATTAGCAGAAAGTTACTGTTTACCAGTTTTTCTCCATTTCTGGGCTTTCTGCCAACTAATTTTTCTTCCATGTCCAATGAAACTGGTAATCTTGTCACTTGCTCTTAAAACCTTTTTAACTTTTTTTTTAATAAGATTTGATCCTTATTTCTTTCCTCAAAATAAATTCTATAGAATGGTACCTCAAAACTTAAGATGGTTCAGGATGGGGTGAATTCCTGGAATTTACCCCCAATGTTTCAGGAATTCTTTCCTTCATTCTTAAAATGACTAATTGCCAAACTCCTTAATTATTACTCTCAAAACCTTTGAGAAAATGCTAAGAAAATGCAGTTCTATAATTTTAATTAACTATTTCTATAGCCTCCAATTTGGCCATCTGGTAACGGGCAGCCTGATGTAATGAATGGGTATGTCGTGAAGGTCAGGAAAATATGGATTCTGATTCTTCCTCTGTCATCTACTACCTTTGTGACCTGAGCAAGGCATTGCTAAAACTGGAAATTCTTAAAACTTCTGTACAATGGAGGAAGTTTCCACAGTGCAACATCCTTACATAGCTAAAATCATCATAAAAGCCATATTAATATAATTCAAATATAGCTGATCATAATTATTTATGTACAGACTTGATTTAATATACATTTTCCCTAATTTAAAAGTATTTCTAATAATTTTGTAGGCAGCCACATTAAGAAAGATTATTGGGATTTATTTTTTTCTGTTACTTTTCTTCTTCCACTAAAATCTTACCATATAGACTCCTTGACCAGAAGGGACCTTTAATCCAACACCTTCCTTTTATAGAGGAGGAAACTGAGGCACAGGTAGGGGAAGGGACATACCCAAGGGTACTGAGACAGTAGAAGGACCAACCTTAGAACTTGGAGCTTCTGATTCCTTGTATAGTAGAAATGGCCCTAGGTTCTTAAAGTCTGTGCCAGTGGAGCACCTGAGTTCAAATCCAGCCTCAGATACTTAATACTTCCTATCTGTATGACCCTGAGCAAGTTACTTAATAACATTTATTATTAATAATTTAATGACATTATTATTATTTATAAATAATATCAATAATTTAATATTGGTGTTTATAAATAATATTATCAATATTTATAAATAGCATTTATTATTAATACCTTAATAACATTATTATTGTTAATAACTTAATAACATTTGCTTCAAAAAAGAATAAACTCTTATTTCTGGAAGAAGTCTCAGGTCATTACGGAGTTTTTCAGTTTCCTGAAAGCAATCCAGTCCAATCTCTTCCCTCTCTTTTAATTTTGGTCCCAACTTGTTCATTTGGATTCTCTCACTCCTATATAAACACTTAGATGGATAGACTGTAAGTTTTTCCATCCAACTTGCATGCCATAATCAGGGCAACAGACATGTTGCATTCACTTGCTCTTTCATTTGTGGATGATCAAGCCAAACCCTTGAGTGATTCCACACTCTCACTTGTCTTTATTATAATTTATAAAGTCTGAAATTTTCCGCACACCTTTGCTAGCTTCCTTTCTGACATTGTTTCTTAGTTTTGTTCTTTTTAGTGCCGTGGACATTGGCACATTTGGGGGCTGTGGTGTTACAGCCAAAACAGGCTGCTGTTCCCGAAGGTGAAAATAGATTGAATAATAATAAAAAGCTTTGCAGATCATTTACACCTTTCTTCTATTTGTTCTTTCATTTTCATCTTTAAATAACCTTGGGGTGACTTTGCTTAGTTGGGGCCTTTGCCAAGCTTTCTTTAAGTTGGTTTGCTGTTCACTGCTTCTTTATGAGCTTGATAAGGGTGCACTGCACATAATCTTTCACCATCCTTCATGTTCTCAATTGGCATTTCTTGTCTTAGCAAGTAAGCCAAGTGTTTTCTGACTAAGGTGTTTCTTAGCCTCTTTTGGGCTCTTGGATAGAACAATTAATTTATATTGGTTAAACTTCTAAATAAAATTATGCTTGGTGGCTGTTATTTCTACTGTCCATTGTCTAGTTTTCATCACCAATAGCTGGTTTAAATATGTTGAGTTGTTCCAGGTGCATGTCATAGCTTTTTTATTGCTATTCTTTTTTCTAATCTTTCACTAATTCTCATCATTGCTCTAACAAGTTTGTTGTCTAGCTATACAAGGATTGATTCAGGAATGATGGCATGTCAATAGTACTCTTTTCTGGTATGTTAAAATAAGACAGCTCTATTATAATATGATAATTAATGGGTAATGCCCCAAACCACGGTGTTATGCAACAATCCCATAGTAAACCATGAAGCACATGGGAAAATGGGGTTAAGTGCGCTAATGTCCCTAGGTACCAAATGATACTAAAGAGAACAAAGGTTGGAAAAACAGACAGATTGGACCGATTGTGCACGTAGGAGATCTGTGTTGGGGGCAACATGATTGTGTAGGGTCTAGTATTCACAATCTGTAAGAATATATATACGTTTTAAAAAAAGAAATCTTGTAAAAATGGTAGCACAGCTTTATACACGATAAATGATTAAGTAATGCACAAATATTATGATAAATATATACAATACACAAATATTACAATAAATAATGGCCTTGAGCTACTGTTCAGCCTGCATTCTGTTCTCATACTGCAGCTTACAAAGTCTCAGGCAAATTGGGCAAACTATAACTCTGGAACTCTTAATTGGAGGGGAGGCCATGCTGAAAAGGATGTGGAGGGCATAGACCAACTCCAGCCACAGTTCCTTCTGAAACAGAAGATATACAATAAATATGACATTTTATCTTGACAAAGACCAGAAGTTTGCTTAGGGAAGTGGTTTTCAGAAGAGTTGTGGCTTGTGAGTTACTGTGAGGTGGGGCAGTTTTCCACATTGGAGCTGTTTCTTATGAAAGAAATCTTGAAAAAGCAAACTCGAAATGTGCATTTTCTTTTTTTTTTTTTTCCCCTGAGGCTGGGGTTAAGTGACTTGCCCAGGGTCACACAGCTAGGAAGTGTGAAGTGTCTGAGACCAGATTTGAACTCGGGTGCTCCTGAATTCAGGGCTGGTGCTCTATCCACCGCGCCACCTAGCTGCCCCCAAAATGTGCATTTTCAAAACTTGTGCTGTGACAGAACTGACAGTTTTATTTTATGGGATATTACGTGGTGCTGTTAGTGTCCAGCAACTACCAGTTCCTTTTTCAAAGAAAGTATTCATAATGTAAAGGCATGAGACTTCTAGGCTACAAGTTTTTGACTTGTCTCATTACTTGTTCCTTACCCTTGATTTTTGATATTTTTCTCACCATTCTTTTGCGATGAAGTCATCAAGCATCAAAAACTAGGTTGATTTAATGTCAGCGGTCTTATTAACTTCTTCCTGGAATTAGTTTATCTCTTCATCCTTTGTCTCCAATGTGGGAATACATAAGATGCATTCCTTGATTTTTCTTGATTTTTTTTCTCAAATCCTTATCACAAGGTATTGCAATGTGTACTAGCCAAATATCCCATTAAAAAGGAACTTCTTGTTACCTTTAGCCCTGCAACAAAACTAGCTTTTCCGATATCTTCCTTTGCCTCTTCAGAGAGAACTTGTGTAGCATATTCCTGTATACCAGAGGTTGTCAAACTACGGCCTGCAGGCCAGATGCGGAGGGCTGAGGACGTTTATGTGGCCCGCCGGGTTATGGCAAATGAGCCGAGGGGTGGAGACAGAGTGTGAGTTTTTGTTTTTACTATAGTCTGGCCCTCCAACAGTGTGAGGGACAGTGAACTGGCCCCCTATTTCAAAAGTTTGAGGACCATTGCTTTATACCATTTATCTTTCACTTTCTTCTCTCTGACGGTTTATGGTAAGAATGTTGAGATTGACCCGATTTGTTTCTTTCAGTAGCACTTCTGCTTTTGGTTATTGGACAAGAATCTCACCTTTGGAATACCGAAATCCAAAACTTGTAGGTGGTCTAAAAGCTGCGTGATTTCTTAACACACCCCACCTCCTTTTCTGCAACTATCAATTTAGAAATAGAAGGGGAGGGTCATTTTACATTTTAAAAATTTTTCCTGAGTTGCTGTGGCCAAAGAATTGATCACCAAGTAGCCAGATTAGGCAATAAGCCTCTATACTGAACTAGGCTGGGCCTTGGCAATCAATATTGGTCTGTTGCTATTACTGTTATTGAAGGTTTTCCAGTATAGACGTTGGAAGTTAATGCTTTTCTGGATGACATTGGTGTTCTTGGCTGACTTATCACACCTGCAGACTCATTTTAGGATTTAAATTCATTAAAATCTTAAGATTATTTCCAGATACACAACTATCTAGCTGTAACTCCTCTGTAGTGGATTGTTTTTCAGATGGGTTCAGTGAGCACTTGTAGCTAAGTAGCCGCCATGAATGGAGATTTGTATTTTTCTTATTCTTGCTACATAGAGTGTGTCCCAAAATATGTACTTTCAGTGGGTTCCAACAAATCAACCTATCACTACTCCATGATCTAGCGTGTGGTAAAATTTGCCACATTTTCCATATTCATTGCTTTCCCCATTCATTTTTGTCTGCTAGATGTATTCATTATTGTATTTTCATTCTTGTGCATCTTTTTGTTGAAGTTTTATTCAGATAGGAGTATTTAAAATCTCCTACTGTTATTAATTTTCTATCTCTTTCTTACAAGACTTTGAACTCTTCCTTTATAAATTTCACTGCTTCATTATTTGGGTTATGAGTATTTTAAAATGATTATGTTCTCCTTTTGAATACTACCTTTTAAGTACAATTTTATTTATCCCTGTTAATATTTTCTGGTTTGAATTCTTGAACTACCACACTGCTGTTCTTTGGCCATCTTCATGCCAGTCCCAGGGCAAATACCCTTCCGGTTCTGTCTCCCTCCCCCTAAATTTCTAACTCTGAAACCAGTAATCAAATCGATGCTACCATTCCTTGAAAGGATGCATCATCAGTCATTTGCCCCATGACGCCACTAAATATGCTTGTGGCTTCCCAATCTAGAACACCCTTCCCAGGGACAACAATGAGTGGATGTGGAGGTGAGGAGACTGTAGCATCTGTTTTTTCCCTGTCATTCACTTTAAGAGTAAGAACTGTCTTGCTTTTTGTATTTGTATCCCTAGGACTTAATACAGTGCCCGGCACTTAGTAAATCATTTATTATTTGTTTATTTCACTCATTCTGATCTTTCTACTGCTTTTCTTGAGGAAGTTCTAGCTTTATACATTTGGTCTAGCCTCATGGGCTGCTAGATGGCACAGTGGATAGAGCACTAGGCCTGAGTTCAAATGTGGCCTCAGACACTTACTAGCTGTGTGACTGTTACCAAATCACTTGACCCTATTTGCCATGGTTCCTTATCTGTAAAATGAGTTATAGAAGGAAATGGCAAGCCACTTCAGTATCTTTGCTAAGAAAACCTCAAATAGGGTCATGGAGAATCAGACAAGATGGAAACAACACAATACAATTAATCTCTCAGCTGAAATCTGTCAATGTTTTCTGTGTTGAATGGGAGACTATGCCATATAAGGATTGGGTAAGGGATCTGGGAATGCTGGCCAAACAAACATGAAGAGTTAGAGGGAGATATGATAATTGTTTTCAAGCATTTGAAGGGCTAGCGTACATAAGAGGAATTTATGTTCTGCTTGACCCCAGTGTGCAGAACTGGGAGCAGTAGATATAGAAGTTCCAAAGAGACAGATGGAAGGAAATACTTTCTGAGAAGGAGAGTTTTCTAGAAGGAAAAGGGCCTGCCCCTGGAGGGTCTCCTTTTTGGCCAGTTCTCTAGCTGATAGGGACCTTCTGTGCAGGTTCTCTTCCAACTCTGAAATGGGCTTCCTCTCTCAACTGCAGTTGGATTCTGGTTTTTAATCCATCCAATAACCAGACTTATCCCTTTAAAAAAGGATTTATTGTTGCCTTTTGTTTTTAAATCATAGCATTCTCCCTTAATCTCTTCTCCTGATGTTAAACCTTTGCTCATAACAAAGAAAGACATTTACCCAAAGCTGACACCTAGGGTAGGTCTGATATTGTATACTTCCTTTCCACTAAGAGGAAAGGAATATGTATCTTTCCTTCTTATTTCTCCTGTACCAAATTTGTTCCTTGCAATTTACTAATATTCTTCCTTATTTACATTATTTTAGTCATCATGTTTATTATTTTCTTGGTTTTGCTTTCTTCACTCTGACTCATATATAGAATTGTTTTTATATATCTTTGGGACTCATTTTTTGTTACTTATGGCCCAATGATATTCCATTCCGTTCATATAACACCAATGGGTTTAGTCATTCCCTCAATTAAAGAGTACTCCTTCTATTTCCAGGATTGTTTGGTAATTTGTTTGTTTTGCTGCCATAAAGAGTACTGCTATTAATATTTTGTCATATATAGAATTTTCAATCATTGAGTGCTTTGGAGCATATGTATGGAGTAGAGGGATTACTGTGTTAAAGGATATGAACAGCTTAATGACTTTTCTTGCATAATTCCAAATTCATTTCCAGAATGGCTGGACTAACTCTGAACTCTACTCACAGTAAATTAGTATACCTGTCTTCCCACAATCCCTCTAACATTGATCATTTCTGTTTCTCATTGTCATTGCCTCGCTTATATTTGGAATGAAGTCCATTTACACTTAGTGTTATTGTGGTTAATTTGGTCTTCAGTTCTTTTCTTGAATTCTTATTTGGTTTGTTAAAATGAAATACCAACTTTTATTACTTGTCATTAAAGCAAACAACAATACTACATAAGATTCATATATTTTATGCTATTAACAGTTTGTTTCTCTACTCCTTTCCCTGTCTTGTTCCATACACATTCAGTAAAAATAAGAGCTTCACTTTCAGTTCACCTTACTCCCCCATGTCCCAACTTCTACATCCTTTTTCTTCTCTATTTATCTCTATTAGATTATTTATCCAATATGACATTTATATTAGATTAAGTTCATCTTAGTTTTAAAATGTATGTATTATTTATCTCTTTCACTCCTGAGAATTTATTTAGCTATCCTCCAGTGGATGAGCACCCGTTTTCTTAACTGCTTTGTGATATTACAAAAAATGCTGCTCTAAATATTTTAATAAATAAATAAATAAATAAATAAATATATATATATATATATATATATATATATATATATATATATATATATATATATATATATATATATATACACAAAAGGACCTTTCCTTTTGCCTGTGACCTCTTTGGCGTATTATGCCCATTGGTGGTATTGATGGGTCAAAGTATGTGAAGTTTAATGTCAGTAGGATCATAATTTCAAAGTGTTCTCCTTAAAAGTGAACAAATTCAGTTCTCCATTAACAGTGTATTGTCTTTCAGCTTCTTTGTTATAGACTCCATATTACTGAAGTGTGCTAGAATTACTGTTTGTAGTTTAAAAGAATTCAAAGAGATGGTCTTTAAGTCAAAAAGAGTGTATTTATTCCATAGTTGATGGACTAGTCCCTAAAGAGAGTCTAGCAATTAGAAATAGTTTGGGGAGAGTTGTGTATACTGAAAATTTGAGGTTTAGCTAGTAGACTAACAGTCTACAAGAGGCTGAAGGATAAAGGAGAAATAAGAAAGGAACCAGGATGTCTTTTTTTTTTTTTTTGCTGAGACACTTGCCCAGGATCACACAGCCAGGAAGTGTTAAGTGGCTGAGACCAGATTTGAACTGAGGTCCTCCTGACTTCAGGGCTGGTGCTGTATCCACTGTACCACCTTGCTGCGAAGTCAATTAGGATGGGATTTTTGCAGAGGACAAATAAGGAACAACAGATAAGAGGTTTTATTGCTCCACATCCCTTGGCTAGTTAAGTAGTTTTGAGTAGACACTTGCTTCTGACTCATCATCTTCCCCTTTTTATGTTTAGGGGAAAGGAAATTCTAGGGATAAGGGCTGGAGGTCTTTGTCTTCTGCTGGGGAATTGTGGCTGTTTCAAGCTGGGAGAGAGCATAGAATTAAGTCTGCCTTACAGGAAGGGTCCCACTCAAAGGGGTGATGAGCTCAAAAGCAGGGTCTACAAGCTTTTTGGAGCAGCATCCAATGGATGTTATAGGGCTGACCATCATTTGAAGCCTAGAGGAAATAAATCTGATAAGCAGAGGGTCAGGGACTGTAAGGTCTCTTGGGTTGCCAAGGGTACATGTGCCAAAGGTTTTAAAAGGAGTTAGGCATTGGTAGAGAAGATGACAGATTGAGTGGGGTCTCCAATTGGAGGAATTTCTCTTGCTAGAGACTTCAGAAATATAAAAGTGTATCCCTTGTGGGCATAGATGATGCCTAAAGTCAGGCTTTGTCCTAGTCTGACCAAAGAATTATCCCCTCCACTGACAGGAACCCACAGGGTGGAGCTGGGAGAGCTGAGAGAAAATACTCTCATCCTTGGGATATGTGGTTAAAGGGGCAGAAAAAAATTGACTTAAGTGTAGGAGAAAACAGTTGACTTAGAGTGTGATCAGTTTTCTCCACATTCTCTTAAGATTGAGGGTGCCAGGCAGAGTAGAGATAATTAATTTGAAATGCTTCCGCCATAGTTTCACTTATTTCTGATGTGAAGCCGGGCTATAGCCACTCTGTAAAGAGCTGGGTGGGCCAAAATGAGGTATGTTTTAGTAGAGACTTTGCTGTTCTTGAACTGGCATGGCTCTTCCTCCTGAGGAATGTTCTCTGCATCAGGGGACTAAAGATAGCCTAAATTGAGGAGTGTCATATCTCCAAGGGACTAAAGGGCATTCTTTGTAGCTTGGTATAGCCCTAAGAGAAGTTTCCACTGGCTTGTCTCTGGGATTAGAAGCTGGCCTGGAGGGGGGGGGGATGTAAAACCACTCAAAGGGGGAAAGAATATAGGATTGAATATAAAAATTGGGGAGCTGGGGGAATAAGAAGGTCAATGTAATAAATTGGCCAGCAGCCTCTTTTTGGTTGCATTAGCAAAGCAATTTCCTACAGCTTGGTCTGTGCATATCAAATAAGTTATTTATAAGAAAACATGTTTGTGTCACAGGACACAGTACAAACAGATGTTATTCCCACATTAGGAATAGGCTTAAATAAAATTGAATTTCTCATTAGTGTAATATAAAATATGCCATAACTTAGTTCCCTCTAAGAAAACTGATTGCATGAAAATTCTCTTCTCCAAACTAATCAATAAAATAACAGCTGGGTACCATAAATAGTTGTATCAATTGTTCTGACAACATCTTGAAACTTTTAAGGACCTTATTTCATACAGACATATATGTCTAGGAACAGATTGATGACTAGGCCAAATACTCACTTACCTAGTGACTATATATTTTCAGACTGAAACTGACCACTTGCTCAGAAAATAGAAATTTGCTATAAGAGGAAAGAATCGGGATATGATTATTAAAAAGCATCTTTAATTCTGACTTCAGGTATAAATCACAAAAGATAATTAAATACGCATAAACCCTATAACCAGACTCAGGAATAGGTGAGACGGATTCCTGTCAAATAATGGAATATAATTGTAAAATCAAATTAGAAGGACCAAACTTTGAGTAGAACTCAAAAGCTCATTCTTCAGATTTTCCCAAATGCAAACTTCACCTGCATCTTTATATAGCTTTTTATTTACAAGATATATGCACGGGTAATTTTTCAGCATTGACCTTTGCAAAACCTTCTGTTTCAACTTTTCCTCCCTTTCCCCCCCACCCCTTCCCCCAGATGGCAGGACCAATACATGTTAAATATGTTAAAGTATACGTTAAATACAATATATGTATACATGTCCATAGTTATTTTTCTGCACAAGAAAAATCGGACTAGAAATAAGGTAAAATTATCCTGAGAAGGAAATAAAAAATGCAGATGGACAAAAACAGAGGGATTGGAAATGCTATGTTGTGGTTCACACTCATTTCCCATAGTTCTTTCGCTGGGTGTAGCTAGTTCTCTTTGGAACTGATTTGGTTCATCTCATTGTTGAAGAGGGCCACGTCCATCAGAATTGATCCTCATATAGTATTGTTGTTAAAGTATACAACGATCTCCTGGTCTTGCTCATTTCACTCAGCATCAGTTCATGACAGTCTCTCCAAGTCTCTCTGAAATCATTCTGTTGGTTATTTCTTATAGAACAATAATATTCCATAATAGTTATATACCACAATTTATTCAGCCATTCTCCAATGGATGGGCATCCATTCAATTTCTAGTTTCTGGCCATTAAAAATAGGGCTGCCACAAACATTTTGGCACATACAGGTCCCTTTCCCTTCTTTAGTATTTCTTTGGGATATAAGCCCAATAGTAGCACTGCTGGGTCAAAGGGCATGCACAGTTTGATAACTTTTGAGCATAGTTCCAGATTGCTCTCAAGAATGGCTGGATATATTCACAATTCCACCAGCAATGTATCAGTGTCCCAGTTTTCCCACATCCCCTCCAACATTCAGCATTATCTTTCCCTGTCATTCCAGCCAATCTGACAGGTATGTAGTGGTATCACAAAGTTGTCTAAATTTGCATTTCTCTGATCAATAATGATTTGGAACACCTTTTCATATGACTAGAAATAGTTTCAATTTCTTTATCTGAAAATTGTCTGTTCATATCCTTTGACCATTTATCAATTGGAGAATGGCTTGATTTCTTATAAATTAGAGTCAATTCTTTATATATTTTGGAAATGAGGCCCTTATCAGAACCTTTGACTGTAAAAATGTTTTTCTAGTTGATTACTTCCCTTCTAATCCTGTCTGCATTAGTTTTATTTGGACAAAATCTGCATTAGTTTTATTTGGACAAAAGCTTTTTAATTTGATATAATCAAAAATTTCTATTTTGTGATCAATAATGATCTCTAGTTCTTCCTTGATCATAAATTCCTTCCTCTTCCACTGGTCTGAGAGGTAAACTGTCCTATGTTCTTCTAATTTATTTATAATCTCATTCTTTATTCCTAGGTCATGAACCCATTTTGACCTTATCTTGCTGTATGGTGTTAAGTGTGGGTCAATGCCTAGTTTCTGCCATAATAGTTTCCAATTTTCCCAGAACTTTTTGTCAAATGTGAATTCTTGTCCCAAAAGTTGGGGTCTTTGGGTTTGTCAAACACTAGATTGCTATAGTTATTGACTATTTTGTCCTGTGAACCTAACCTATTCCACTGATCAACTAGTCTATTTCTTAGCCAATACCAAATGTTTTTTTTTTTTTTGGTGTTGTTTTGTTTTTTATTAATTTTATAATTATAAAGTTTTTTTTTTGACAGTACATATGCATGAGTAATTTTTTAAATAACATTATCCCTTGTATTTATTTTTCCAAATTTTCCCCTCCCTCCCTCTACTCCCTCCCCTAGATGACAGGCAATCCCATACATTTTACATGTGTTACAGTATAACCTAGACACAATATATGTGTGTAAATCCCATTTTCTTGTTCCATGTTAAGAATTGGATTCTGAAGGTATAAGTAACCTGGGTAGATAGACAGTAGTGCTAACAGTTTACATTCACTTCCCAGTGTTCCTTCTCTGGGTGTAGTTGTTTCTGTCCATCATTGATCAACTGGAAGTGAGTTGGATCTTCATGTTGAAGATATCCACTTCCATCAAAATATATCTGCATACAATATTGTTGTTGAAGTGTATAGTGATCTTCTGGTTCTACTCATTTCACTCAGCATCAGTTCATATAAGTCTCTCAAAACCTCTCTGTATTCCTCCTGCTGGTCATTTCTTACAGAGCAATAATATTCCATAACCTTCATATACCATAATTTACCCAACCATTCTCCAATCGATGGGCATCCATTCATTTTCCAGTTTCTAGCCACTACGAAAAGAGCTGCCACAAACATTTTGGCACATATGGGTCCCTTTCCCCTCTTTAGTATTTCTTTGGGATATAAGCCCAATAGTAGCACTGCTGGGTCAAAGGGTATGCACAGTTTGATAACTTTTTCGGCATAATTCCAGATTACTCTCCAGAATGGCTGGATTCTTTCACAATTCCACCAACAATGCATCAGTGTCCCAGTTTTCCCACATCCCCTCCAACATTCATCATTATTTGTTCCTGTCATCTTAGCCAATCTGACAGGTGTGTAGTGGTATCTCAGAGTTGTCTTAATTTGCACTTCTCTGATCAGTAGTGCCAAATGGTTTTGTTGACTGCTGCTTTATAATATAGTTTTAGATCAGGTACAGCTAGGCTGCCTTCATTTGATTTTTTTTTCTTTAGTTCCCTTGAAATTCTTGACCTTTTGTTCTTCCAGATTACTTTTGTTGTTATTTTTTCTAGGTCATTAAAATAGTTTCTTGGGAATCTGATTGATGTAGCGCTAAATAAATAGATTAGTTTAGGTAGCATTGTCATTGTTGTTATATTCGCTTGACCTATCCACGAGCACTAAATATTTTTCCAGTTGGTTAGATCTGACTTTATTTGTGTGGAAAGTGTTTTATAGTTTTGCTCATATAGTTCCTGATTTCCCTTTGGCAGATAGATTTTATACTATTGTCAGTTACTTTAAATGGAATTTCTCTTTGTATCTCTAACTGTTGGATTTTGTGAGTGATATATAAGAAGGCTGATGACTTATGTGGGTTTATTTTGTATCCTGCAACTTTTCTAAAGGTTGTGGATTATTCTAATAGCTTTTTAGTAGAATCTCTGGGGTTCTCTAAGTATACCATCTTATCATCTGCAAAGAGTGATAATTTGGTTTCCTCATTACCTACTCTAATTCCTTTGATCTCTTTCTCAACTCTTATTGCTGAAGCTAGCATTTCTACTACAATATTGAATAGTAATGGTGATAGTGGGCAACCTTGTTTGACTCCGGATCTTATTGGAAATGGTTCCAGTTTATCCCCATTACATATGATGCTTTCTGATGGTTTTAAATAGATGCTACTGACTATTTTAAGGACAAGTCATTTATTCCTATACTCTCAAGTATCTTCCAGATTATCTTTGGCTGGTAATTTGTTGTACTCCCAATATTCATGAATTCTACCAGTCAAGCACTATTTCAGAGGCTGAATTTGGTAATCAGTAGTGAGGGTAAAAGGGGAGCTCAGAATGAAGCGTGTGTCCTCCCTGCCATCTTGGCTCCGCCCCCCCCCCCCCTCTACCTGAATCTTTTGAGAAGTTCTGTGGCATTTTTCTGGGATGGTGGATTTTCTGATTTATTGACTTATCCATACCTGGATACAAACTCAAAAAAAAAATAACATTAATTATGATTGCAAGAAATTTTCAAATACCCAAGTATCACTCAGAGGCTTCAGATCTAAAAAAATAAATCATTGTGCATAATTTAAACACTCTCAGGGCATTTCTCCAGTACTGTGCAGAAGATGAAAGACCTGAAGGACACAGCCAAAACTAGGTGCAGGAAAATTAGAGGTTTTTCTATAGATGTAACACCAATACTATCAAGTTAAAATTTTGCCTTAGGTATTTAGAGATCATAAGATGGGTTAAACATATTGGTTAAGCAGTGAAACTGTGATGCACTAAATAAATGTTAAAAAATTTGCTGAGGACTCGGAGACTATAACAGAAGTAATGATCTTCAGAGAACTTTCAGTTGATCAAAAATAAAAATATCCAATAAACTTCTCTTAAAAGTTCCTTGCATTGTTAAACACTAGAACTTTTGAAACATAGGCTATCCCTTTAAATAATAGAGGCATTTCGCTTAATAATTTCACTTAATTAATTTCACAATAATAGAAGAAGAAGCTAAACGTGAGTGAGTGGATTTTTTTTCACTTTCCTCAACTAGTGAAGGAGGGGAAGGGCTAAGTGATCCAAAAATAAAATCAATCCAGATAGTTTTTTTCACTGTAACCTTCCTTCCTATACACTGTAGTTACCAATTTTAAGTTTTAAAATCACCAGTTTCAGTTAACTCTCAAGATAATAATTAATTCATTAGTGAATTAATATAATAATAATATAATATAGTATATAATATAATATGTAATATGAATATAATAAGAAGATTCAGCTGACAGCTTTTAGGAGGTATTGAACCTTTCTTCCAGTCCCTTTAAATAAATTCCTTTTTTGTTAAAGGGAGAAAAGATTCTAAAATTCAGACCATAGTCGATAGCTAAATAATTTTGGATGAAACTTGACAAAACAAAATTTATAACACATTTGTAGCAGAGCTAACAGAATTTTAAAACATAACTCATAGAATTTTAGAAATTGCACAGTATACGATTTAGAAAGTAGTGTTAGCCAGTTAATAGTGATTGTCTCATACATTTGTAATAGTAAGAGATTCATCACAGGAACTTCATAACTTATCTTGATATCTAAGGAAATGTCCAAGTTCAACATTAGACAAATAAGTTTTCTTTAAGATGTTCAGTAACCAACAACCACGCATCTCTTTGACAGACCTGGAGCAGTTATGTCTGCTTTTAAGGTTCCACAAAGATGCAAGAAAAAATTTCCTCGCGCTTTCTCTCTGTCTGATTGTGGCAGTGTAGATTGAATCGGGGAATACAAGAGGTAACTGAACAATTCATTGTCTCATCTTTATGTAAATATTTTAGATCCCTTTTATAATTTTTATTCATAAGCATTTTGGAATGGAAGTTGACAAAAATGCATATCCTAGCCTTGTCAATTTTCTCTAGACATTTTGATTTGGGCAAGTTTTCTAGTTTGGGATAAATAATTTAGAATTTTGAATATATGGGTCAGATTCTGAAATAGGATTTGTTGCAGGAGTTTTGATGAAGATTAAGTACAGAAGTATGACAAGTCTGAATTGGTTTCTAAGTGTTAGCTTGTAGTTACAAGTCTCCATCCAATGATAGAGATCAATGGTACCTAGAAATCCCAGATTGATTTTTTTTTTAAAAGAAGCTCGTGTTGGATTCTCTAAATAAAACTGAGTTTTACATCTGAAAAAAAAAATAACCAACAACCAAAGACTTGGGGTGTAGAAATGTAATAAATGTTACAAAACATTGTCTATAGTAAAACATGTTCAATTATTAAGCACATCTTTTTTCTTCTTTTAAACCTATCCTGGTGTATGTAAAAACCAATCATTAGAATTCATTTCTATGTAACAAACTTGTAGATTATCAGGAAACCCATTCCTTGTGTGGGAACTATATAACCCAAACAAACTCTTTTTCCAGGGTTGATGATGTTCACAAGAGAAATTTAAGAAACCTAGCAAGTTTTCAGATTAAGGGGAGTCTACCAGGACTGAGAGAAGGGGATGAGCTTGCTATTACTGCCTGCTCACCCCAGCTATTCTTGTGGGCTTTATTCTTATACACCTCCCCCAACATTCTGTGAAGAGGGGAAGAGAGCAGCAGATCCTCAGATCTCTAGGGGAATTGCTCTGAAATACAAAACCAAATATGGGTTTTCACCTCATCTCCATCTTTCCATACACAGTGATTATCAGTTGTAGCTGGTTTTAAACATTTTCCATTAGCTTTTAGTTACAGAGCAAATCTCAGATACAACTGGTAAGATTTTCTTTTCCCAAGCTTTTGAAGCTCTGGGAGTTCTCATAGGAGAGCTTGGGCTTCTGAACCTCCTGTTCCTTCTGATGAGTTTCCCTTTTCCATTAGGGAAGAAATGGGCAAATTCTTAAAATTCAGATAGAACATAATCTATCACATAAATGGGTAGGAGTAACAATACACCACTTTAAAAAGTTATTTTAATATCAACCAGTATATAACCTTTAGTTTGTGAGATTCTCTAAATTCTAACTAGATGTTCCAATCCTGATTCACACAAACTTTTTTTTTTCTATAAGCCAGGAAGGGGTCAAGTGCCAGTTTTTATTTCAGAGTGCAAATTTTCACTTTGAAAATTTAACTGACCCTCCAACTGGTCTCTTGAATCATGCAAATGCAGGCTGATAGACTGCTAGAGTTTTTAGTGACAATAAACTGCTTTTTCTTTTTCCAGTAGTTCCTAGACTCTCAAATCCCCTATTCAACTATTTCCTTTCTGTTTTTCTTTCTTGTTCTGATCCAATAGTTCTGCTTTCTTCTTCTGTCTTCACTGAAATATATTTTCTTTCTCCCATTTATCCATCCTTTCAGTCAGGAGGGGGGTGCTGGGGTATGAAGAAAGAAACTTTCATTCCTTTTCTGTCTTATCAATTGCTCTTACAGCCAACCTTGTCACTTGCTTTAAAAAACTTTTTATAAGATTCAGTTCTTTTCCTTAAAATAAATTCTACCTTGGACTGATTGTGAAACAACTTAATTATTCATCTTTTTTTTTTTTAATTTTCCTGAGGCAATTGGGGTTAAGTGACTTGCCCAGGGTCACACAGCCAGGAAGTATTAAGTGTCTGAGATCATATTTGAACTCGGGTCCTCATGACTTCAAGGCTGGTGCCGTATTCACTGAACCACCTAGCTGCCCCAGTGATTAATCTTAAAACCTCCAGAATTGGAGAATATCAGAGACAGAGACGGGGGTGGGGGGGAGGAAGAGAGGAGGAGGAGGAAGAGAGAAAGGAAGCGGAGGAAAGAGAGAGAGACAAAGAAAGACAAAGAGACAGAGACAGACATAGAAAGACAAGACAGAAACAGAGAGAAACAGAGTCAGAGACAGACAAAGAAACAGAGAAAGAGCTAGAAAGAGACAGAGCAAGAGACAGAAACAGCCACACAGAGATGAGAGACAAAGAAGGAATAGAGAGAGAAACACACAGAAAGGCAAAGAGAGAAACAGAGGGGAGAGAGAAAGGAGGGAGAGAGAACATGAACACATTAGTTGAAAGGCATCTCTTTCAAAAAGGGTCAGATCCTGTCTCACCCAGCTACCCAAGAGCTGAGGGACCTACACCACTGCCAGGAGTCTTGGGCCTCCTGCAAGACTGGTTGTGGGTAAAAGAAGAGTTCAAAGGAAAGCACCTACCTTGTGTGATTTTAAGAGATTGTAGGTCTACAAAGGGGGCTTCCGGGTTTTCAGATGCAAAATGAAGTGTGTGAGAGTCACAGTTCATAATGTGATAGGATTCAAAGAGATTCTCTTAAAGTCACAAGAGTTTATTTTCATCATGGTTGATGGGCTTAGTTTCTAACAGGAGTCTAGCTCTAGTTTGAGGAGAGCTTTATATATTGAAATTTTGAGGTTTACCTTCCAGGCTAACTGCCTACTAGGTTGTAAAGTGTAAAAGAGAGAGAAGGCAATAGATGCAGAAAAAGCATTCAACAAAATACAACACCAATTCCTAGTAAAAAAAAAAAAAAACACCAGCAAGTATAGGAAGAAATGTAATTTTCCTTAAAATGATAAGTAATATCTATCTAAAATCATCAGGGAGCATTATATGTAATGGGGATAAGCTAGAAACATTCCCAGGAAGACCATGGGTGAAACAAGGTCACCCATTATCACTACTATTATTCAGTATAATAGAAATTGTAGCTTTAGTAATAAGAGAAGGAAAATTGAAGGAATTAGAATAAGTAATGAGCAAACAAAACTATCACTCTTTGCAGATGATATGATGGTTTATTTATTTATATAATAATAGATTTTTGTTTCTCAAAACACATGCAAAGATAGTTTAAACATTCACTCTTATAATAATCTTTATTACAAATTTTTCTCCCTTCTCCTCCACTCCTTCCCTAGACAGCAAATAATCCAATATAAGTTAAACATGTAAAATTCTTCTAAACATATTTCCACATTAATTATGTTGTAAGAAAAATCAGATCAAAAGGGAAAAAAATGAGAAAGGAAAAAACAAGCAAGCAACAAAAGCACAACAAAAAAGGTGAAAATACTATGTTGTGATCTTCATTTAGTTCCCACAGCTTTCTCTCTGGATGCAGATGACTCTCTTCATCACAAGTCTATTGAATTTGGCCTGCATCACCTCTTTTTTTCCACAGAGGAAATTTTTTTTTATTAAAGATTTTTATTTTCAAAACGTATGCATGGATAAACCTTGTGTTTTAAATTTTCCCCTCCTCCCCCCTACCTTCTTCCCTAGATGACAAGTAATCCAATATATATTAAACATGTTAAAATATATGTTAAATCCAATATATATACATATTTATATAGTTATCTTGCTGCACAAGAAAAATCATATCAAAAAGGGGGGAAATGGAAAGAAAACAAAATGAAAGCAAACAACAACAAAAAGTGAAAATGCATATGTTATGATCCACATTCAGTTCCCACCATCCTCTCTCTGGGTACAGATGCCTCTCTTCATCACAAGATCATTGGAATGGGTCTCAATTATCTCATTGTTGGAAAGAGCCATTTCCATCAGAATTGATCATCATATAGTCTTCTTGTTGCCGTATGCAATGATCTCCCGGTTCTTCCCCTTTCACTTAGCATCAGTTCATGTAAGTCTCTCCAGACCTCTCTAAAATCATCCTGCTGATTGTTTCTTATAGAACAGTAATATTCCATAACATTCATATACTACAATTTATTCAGCCATTCTCCAATTAATGGGCATCCATTCAGTTTCCAGTTTCTTGCCACTACAAAAAGGGCTGCCACAAACATTTTTGCACACATGGGTCCCTTTCCCTCTTTTAAGATCTCTTTGGGATACAGGCTCAATAGAAACACTGCTGGATAAAAGTATGCGCAGTTTGATAACCCTTTGGGCACAGTTCCAAATTGTTCTGAGAATAGTTGGATCAGTTCACAGTTCCACCAGCATTGTAGGAGCGTCTGTTTTCCCACATCCCCTCCAATATTCATCATTATCTTTTCTTGTCATATTAACCAATCTGAGAGGTGTGAAATTTGCATTTCTCTAATTAGTATTGATGTAAAGTATTTTTTCATATGACTAGAAATGGTTTTAATTTCTTCATCTGAAAATTGCTCAGATCCTTTGACCATTTATCAATCAGAAAATGGCTTATTTTGTGATGGTATATTTAGAGAATCCTAGAAAATCAATTTAAAAATTATTAGAAATAATTAACAACTTTAGCAAGGTTGCAGGATAAGCCTATTCAAATCATCAGTATTTCTATATGTTACCAACAAAGCCCAGCAAGCAAGAAATAGAAAGAAAAATTCTGTCCAAAATAACTATAAATAATTTGAAATATTTGGGGTCCAACTGCCAAGACAAAGCTAGAAATTATATGAACACAATTACAAAATACTTTTCACACAGATAAAATTAGACATAAGCAATTGGAAGAATATCAAATGCTCATGGGTAGGCCGAGCTAATATAATAAAAATGACAATTCTACTTAAATTAATCTATTTATTCAGTGCCATACGAATCCAACTACTAAGAAATTACTTTATGGAGCTAGAAAAAATAACAAAATTCGTTTGGAAGAACAAAAGGTAAGGAATTTCAACGGACTGATGAAAAGAGAGATGAGAAAAGAGCCAGATGTCTTTTAGCAAGGTCAATCAGACAGCATGGGGTTTTTGCAGAGGACAAGTAAGGAACAACAGATAGGTCTTACTTCTCCACGTTCCTTAGCTAGTTAAGCAGTTTTGAGTAGACCCTTGGCTAGGACTCATCATTACTTTTTTCATTATTTTTCTCATTAAAAAAATTTTTCATTCACTTATAGCTTTAGTTCCTCTCCTGGGAATTTTTAATTGTTCCAAATTCTTGAATTATCTTTCATGATCTTCTCAATGTTAATTCTTCCTTGAATTATTGAAGCACGTCATTTATTCATTTGAGAATGTCCTTTGGGATAACTTGTACTGTTCCCTTTTCTTTCTGCATTGTTACTACAGCTTTAAGCATTTGCTTCAGTTGATTCTTGAGTTTAAAAAATTATCAGCTCTTTTTTGGTTTATTAATTTTTGAGAGGGTAAATTATTACTATATAATTTAAAAATTGTTTTCCTTATTTTTGATATTTCTGTTTTTCTTAAATGAGATTATAAAGAGGCTAGCTCTCATCATCCTTTTTCTAAAAGCTTCCTTTTGTCCAGGCTAAACATTAAGTTCTTTTAGCCATTGTGCGTATGCCATGGTGGGGTAGTAGGAGGAAGAGGGAGAATAAGATTCCTTTCCCTACATGCCATTCAATAAACATGCTCTAGTTTGTCACTGTTTCTCTTAAGATGTGATGCCAAAATTCCAATAGACTTGAGATGGAAAATGCCATCCACATGCAAAGAGAACTATGGAGACTCAATGTGGATAGAAGCATACTATTTTCTCTTTGTTGTTGTTATTTGTTAGCTTAGTTTTTTTTTCTTTTCTCCTTTTGATCTGATTTTTTTTTTGTACAGCATGACAAATATGGAAATATGTTTAAAAGAATTGCACATATTTAACCCATTTCAGATTGCTTGGTGTCTTCGGGAGGAGAAAAGCGGGAGAGGAAGCGAGAAAGATTTGGAACACAAAGTTTTACAAAAATGAATGTTGAAAACTATGTATATTTTGAAAAATAAATTACTTTTAAGATGTGATGCCAAGAATTAGATAAGATACTCCAGCTGTAGTCAGATTTGGGCAGAGTTAAGATGATTACCTCCATCTTTCAGTATATTTTTCTTCTTTAACATAACCCACAATTCCCATTTGCTTTTTTTTTAAATTGCCACATCACACTATTGACTATGAAATTCTTTTGTACTATTATAATATTTTATCATTCTGTCTTTCCTTTTGCTTTACAAACCTTAACCCTGCTCTTCCTCTTCACTGCAACCTTTAATCCCTTTACCCATTTATTTTTTTCCAAGACAATCTTCCCTATACTGCCTATACTCACCTCACTTCCCTATACTGACTTCTTGGTGATTCGGTTCTACTCAGTGCTTCATACTCAAATCCTTTACCCTCTTGTTCATTCCCCTATCATTCCTTGCATTACTTCTACCATGTACCACACCAACCATCCATTAAACCCCAATTCTGGATTATTTCCATCGTTTACCACATGCTGCTGAACAGATCCACTTCAGATTTACTTAACTTTCAACTGGCTCCTTATTCAAATAGCACATGGCATTGCTCCATTTTCCCACCTCCCACCCCCACTCAACTCTACCCCCAAGCTGAGGACCTTCACTAAAAAATAATGAGCCCATTCACACTGGGAGCTCCTTTTTGTCACTTACTCATAATATCATTTTCTTCTACTAGCTCTTCTTTCAGTCCTATCTCTTTGCCAAGGCCAACCACTCTCCATGCCCCCTTGATTCCATTCTTTTGTACTTGTTGCAACAGATCAGCCTCTCTGTCAATCTTCACACTTTTTAGGCTTCTTTTTATCTACTAACCATTTTTCTAGCTGCCTTCAAATAAGCCCATTATCCCTCTATCTTCAAAAATACCCTTCACCTGGTCCTGCCATCTCTGTTAGTTTTCATCCTATATTTCTCATCCCTTTTTCAGCTAAACTTCTTAAGACAGCCTTCTATGCTAGAAACCTGTACTTTTTCTCTTCTCACTCACTACCAAACCTCTACAGTTTGGCTTTTGATCTCATCATTCAACTAAAACTACTCTCTCCAATGTTACCACCGATCACTTAATTGCCAAATCTAATGACCTTTTCTCAAATTCCTCATCCTTCTTGATTTCTTTGCAAGCTCTGACACTATCAATCACTCTTCTGGATTTTGTCTTCTCACTAGATTATCATGACATTGTCTAATTTCTTCTACCTGTTTGACTACTCCTTAGTTTTTGTTGGCTCTTCCTCCAGGTGATAAGACTATCTGTGGATGTACCTCAAGGGTCTTTCTTGGATCCTCTTCTCTTTCCCTTCTATATTATCCATCTAGTTTTCTCATCAGTTTCCATCATTTCAGTTATCTCTATTCAAGTGATTCCCAGATCTCCATATGCATACTCATCTCTCAAGCTCTAGTCTCATGTTACCAATTTTTACCTTTTTGGACATCTCAACCTAGATGCCTCGTAGTCATCTCAAAAATCAACATATCAAAAACAGAATTCATTATTCCCCGCCCCCCCATCCTTCTCTTCCCTTTTCAAAACAATTACATTTTTTTTTTAATTAACAAAAAATTTTTTTGTTTTCCTCATTTCCCCCTCCTTTCACTGGGAAAAAATAAAAACAAAATCCTTGTAACAAAAGATACAGTCAAGGAAAATAAAATGCTGTGTTGACTATGCCCAGAAATGTATATCAGTCTGTACCTTAAGTCTACCACTTATCAGTCAGGAGGTATTTAGTTATGTTTTAATCATGAGTCCTCTGTTTGGTCATTTTTTTTTAATCAGAATTTAAGTCTTTCAAATGTGTTTGTTTTTATAATGTTATTGTAATTATTTAAATTGTTCTCTTGGTTTTTTGTTCACTTTGCATCAGTTCAGATTTCTTTTAAATCATCCCCTTCATCATTTCTTATAGTAAAATAGAGAATGGTTAAACAAATTATGGCAGAACACTAAGTGATAACCATCCCCTCATTTTCTAGTTCTTTGCCTCTATTTTAAAAAAGAGCTGCTGTGATTTTTTTCTTTTATTTCCTTTATTAAAGCTTTTTATTTTTCAAAACCTGCAAGGACAATTATTCAATATTAGCCCTTGTAAAACCTTATGTTCCAATTTCCCCCCATTCCCCCACTCCCTCCCCTAGATGGCAAGTAGTTTAATATATGTTAAACATGGTAGAAATATATGTTAAATTCAATATATGCATACATATTTATACATTTATCTTGCTGCACAAGAAAAATCAAATCAAACCAGGAAAAAAAAAAAGAAGGAAAATAAAGTGCAAGCAAACAACAATAAAAATAATGAAAATTCTATGTTGTGAACCAGACTCAGTTCCCACAGTGCCCTCTCTGGGTGCAGATGGCTCTCTTCATTGCAGGGTCATTGGAAGTGGCCTGAATCATCTCATTGTTGGAAAGAGCCACGTCCATCAGAATTGATCATTGTATAATCATCTTGTTGCCGTGTACAATGATCTTCTGGTTCTGCTCATTTCACTCAGCATCAGTTGATGTAAGTCTCTCCAGGCCTCTCTGTATTCATCCTGCTGGTCATTTCTTACAGAACAATAATATTCCATAACATTTACATACCATAACTTATTCAGTCATTCTCCAATTGATGCACATCCACTCAGCTTCCAGTTCCTTGCCACTATAAAAAGATGCTGTGATTTTTTTTTTAACTATCAATCCTTTTCTTCTTTCTTTGAAGTTTTTGAGGTAAGGCCTAATAGTAGTGGTAGTAGTAGTAGTTATTGTTGCTGCTGCTTTTATTGTTGTTTCTTCACTGTCACTACCACTACCATCATCATCACCACCAAATCAAAGAATATGAACAGTTTAGTAACTCTGGGGGTCACTTTTTGTTTTTAAAAAATAACTGTACTCAGTCATAGCTCTACCAGCCTCTTCAGCAGTGGTCATTTTCCCTTTTTGTCAACTTTGCCAGTCTGACAATGAAGTTTATTTTAATTTGTTTTAGATATGTTAGTCTTAGTTATAAGCCCATATGACATTTGCTTTTTGGAATATTATATTCAAAACTCTTGTCATCTTTAGGGTAGTGGCTGCTAAGTCATGTGTGATGGTTATTGTGGTTCCTCAGTATTTTAATTCTTTATTTCCTTCTGCTTGTAATATTTTTTCTTTTACCCAACAGCTCTGGATTTTGTCTGTAGTTTTCCAGAGAGTTTTTATTGAGGTTTCTTTCAGCAGTTGACTGACGAATTCTTTCTATTTCTATTTTGCCCTGTTTCTAAGATAGGCAGTTTTCTTTTATAGTTTCTTGAAAGGCCCCCTTTTTTTTTGGCCATAGCTTTCAGGAAGTCAAATATCTCTAAATATTCTCTCTGATGTGTTTTTATATAATTTTGTTTTTGTTATGAGAACTTGCATTTTCTGTTTTTATTTTCTTATCTTATTTTTATTGTAAATTCTGTTTTTCTTCAGTTTTTTTATCCTGTTTTAATATTTTTTGTTGACTTCTGGAGTCTGGTTTCTATTTGGTCCATTCAATTTTTAGGGATTTGTTGCTTGGGCAAGGTTTTGTATGTCTTATGCCAGTCTGTTGCTTCTTTTTTAAGTTCTTTCTTCCATAGTTTTCATTTCTTTTCCATTTTTTCCCTTTAGTACCATCATTTCATTTGTAAAAAAACTGCAAAAAAAAACCATTTTTAACTTAAAAAAACATCTTGTTTCATGTCTTTCAGGAATTCTATGAATTTGAGTCCAAGTTGTATTTTTCCTTAAGGATCTGCTTGTGGCTATTTTAGAATTTAGAATTATTTTATTCTTCTGTGTTTGTATCTTGAATATTTCTGTCACCATAATAGAGTTTTATGGTACTATTTTTTTTTTTTAAACTTAGTGCATCTAGGAAGTTTTAAAGAGAATGCCTGGGTTGGCGCTGCTGCTGCTGCTTTTGTGGAGTTTTGAGTGTTGGATTATTCAGACTTTTAGGGACAGCTGAGACTCGTGTGTTTCCCAGAATGGTCTGATCCAGAACAGAGTCTGATGACTGCCCGTTTGGTCTGACCTCTTCAAGTTTTTGACCTGGATTTGGGTCTGAGCAACAGGCCTGTGGGTTTGCCACCTTTGGAGTTTTAGTAGATTGCCCCTGGACTCAACCCCTGTCAGCCAGCTGGAAAGCTCTGCTGATCCAGTTGTAGAATTGCAGGCTCCTCTTTGGTCTGGGACTTCTGTCCTGGTTATTCCTCTGCAGGCTTCAGACTAGTCTAGAACTTGGAACGGAGAACTTGTTCTGCTCTTGGAGTCCAAGGCTGCTGGCTTCTGAATTTGTTCTTACTTCTCACTCAGTACATTGTATAAGGTCATTCCTTATCCTAAATGCCACCCCTACGGGTATGTACAGCCTTGGTCCTCTTTTGGTCCTTGAATTTGTACTTCTGGTCAGACCCTGTCCCCAGTGTCCCTTGACCTCTGTCTCCCCATGCCCTCTCTGTGCTGAAAGAATGTGACCTTTTATTCAACTTCTTGATCAAGATTCAGTCTGGTTTGGTTTTTAGATCTGTTAAGAAGGTGTTTTTTTTTGGAGCTCATTCTATTTTTTCACCATCCTAGTTCTGCTGTTTCTTCATCCATTTCAAACATTTCCAGTGCCTTTAGTTGATCCTCATATGACATGGGCTCGAGGCTCTTCACCATCTTGGTTCCCCTCCTCTGAGTGGTAAACCCTCCAGCTTACCAATTAAAACTGTGTACCAAACTGTGATACTCAGAACTGAAGACAGTGATATGGGGTCTGATCAGGGAAAGTATTCCTGGAAGTTTTCTCTTCTTCCTATACTTAATATAAGGTACATACCTCACACCTAGTTCTTATTCCTGGAGGCTATGCTTCTTAATGCTGCCCAAGTTGCCTTCTGGGCAGCCATATCACACTGCTGATTCATATTAAGTTTTCAGTCCACTAAACTTACAGATTTTTTTTTTCAGAAAAATTGCTGTCTAAATTGCCTCTTTGACGCTTGACAATTTGAAGTTTATGAACCCAAGCATAAGGCTTTTTTTTATGGGCAGCTAGGTGGCACAGAGACTGGGCCTGAAATCAGGAAGACTCCTCTTCTTGGGTTCAAATCTGGCCTCAGACACTTCCTGACTGGATGACCCTGGCCCAGTTACTTTACCCTGTTTGCTTCAATTTCCTCCTCAGTAAAATGATCAAGACAAGGAAATGGCAAACCACTCCCGTGCCTTTGCCAAGAAAATCCCAAATGGGGTCATGAAGAATCAGACACGACTCAAAAATGACCGAACAACCAAAATGAGACTATATTTATCTCTATTGAATTTCACCTAAGTAGATTTAGCCCAGTACTCTAGCCTGTCAGGGTTCCTTTTGGATCCTGATCTTGTCATCCAGTGTCTTAGCTATGTGGCACCTTGCCACTATACTACCTGTTGCCTTGGACACGTCATTTCTCCTCATTGAGCCTCAGTTTTCCTGTTCATAAAAGTAAAAGAACTGGACTTAGTGGATGTGGACTTCTGAGATCCTTTCCAGTTTGAAATCTATGATCCTCTGATCTCCACCATTAATGAGCATGCCATTAATATACCTTGATTCAAGTCATTGTTCAAAGTATTAACCGTTAGCCCAAGGTCAAACATGGCTCCTTTGAGAATTCTTCTAGAGACTTTTGCCAAGTTGTCCAGAAGAACAATATCTTTAATCACGCCTGCAGTACCAATGAAAAGACTCCCCAAAGGAAAGCTGGCCTGGGAGTAATTGAAAAGCCAATAATGGTCCCAGAGAACAGATAATGAAATCTATTACCTTCCTTTGAGGAGGGAGGCCAGGACTTCAAGGGGAGAATGTCGCATGCACATAACATTATCAGACATAGTTTTACTATATCAGTTGTCTTAGCTTCTCTCTTTTTTTGTTGTATGGGAGGATTCATTCTCCAGGGTGGAGGGGGGCAGCATGTACCCCAAAATGACCCTGATGTTAAAAATACAAGATATAAATAAAATGTGTTTTTTTAAAAGCAATGGACAGGTAAACGGGATTGCCACTCCCATTTGACATCAGGCCTCTTGCTCTTTCTTTGTGCCTGTTCCCTACTGTACTTTCCCAGCTATTGTCTTCAAAGCTTGCATGAAATATTTTTTCAAGAAAGTTCTTTGGTAGGTGAAAACATGGGAAAAGCCTGGTTTTAAATGGATTACTCTTGTAAAGTTTGGTCTAGAATGCCTACTCAGAATGAAGAGCTTGGATCCAATAAAGGAAAACACTCAAAAATGCTAGGATAAAAGGATGCGTTTGTCTTGGCTTGTTGGATTTGCAGTGTCTTCATTGGTAGAGTCTCCACTCTTTGTTCAAAGCCTGCTTCTGATGGAAGAGATGGCTTGGGCAAGTCACTACTCCTCTGCAAAATGGGGCAGTTGGGTGAGATGGCCTGTTGGGTCCCTGCCAGCTCTGGATCTCTGACCTTAGAGTCATATGAGAATTCAGAGGGAAAGCACAATTGAGAAAAGCATAAGATTTGGAGGGTGTGGGATCTGCAGAGGAGATTTGAGCTTGATCATTATATTGAAAAAAGGAAACTGCTAGAGAAAAAGGCAGGAATAGCTTGAGAGTTGTGGCAGTGACTATCAAGGAGACTGGCCTGACTTGCATAGTTTATTTCTGTTGAAGAATGAGGCAAGATAAGATTGTATTAGTAGGATTGAACCATTCCACTAAGTCTTAGATTCTCAGCGGAGGTATTTGGACTTAACTGTTAAACAGATGCTGCTTTCCTTCTTGCCCCCACTTCTGTACCATATCTAGTCAGGATTTTACTACTTTTAGACAATTACATGTCTCAGTGATCACGAAATAGGCCTATAACTGGTATGATATTATGAGATTTGGCTACTCCTGCTGAAAGGCGATTTCCTCAAGAGCTCTATTCCTTCCTAAAACTGGTATTATTATAGTAGAAATGTAGTAGACTTAAGTTTCTTTTGATAGGGACTCCTGGGCTGGAAATGGGAGTACGTGACTTAGAAATGACATGGCTGCATCTTTTTGTTTGTTTTATAGACTACGCCTATGACTTAATTGGTTTAGGGTGCAGAGATCATCCATCAATTGTTCTGCACCTTCGAATTTTCCCCAGAGTCACACAGCCAGTGGACAGTAGAGGTCTGGCTCTTTCTGCCTTTGCTGCTGGATCTCTCATCTACTCGACATGGCCTCTCTCATGCTTCTCCATAGGAAGTGGTTTTTTATGTTATCCATTTTTAAATAAAAATCCTAATTCTACCATTCTCCATTGCCACAGGCCTTCTGGTTGGGACACTTGATTCAGTCTTAGACTCAACTGCTAAAGTGGCTCCATTTCGCATCCTCCATCAGACACCAGGTTCTCAGGTTTATTGGTCCATCGCATGTGGTAAGTGGGACTTTGAGAATGTATTTTTTTTTCATTTTAAATGAAAAAGAACTAAGAATTTGTTTGGATCCATCATTTCTCTTGTCTACTTGTTTTGGCTCATGCTATGAAAACCCATCTGTTACCATAGTGGGATATAAGAGTAAAATTTTCTGTTATTGTATTTTTGATAAAAATGACATAGTACTTTTCTTTTTTTAATCCCTCCCACCCCAAATTCCCATCTGTTGGTCAAAGGGCTGTCCATTAGCAGTACAGGTTCTAGCCACACTTTGCTAGTTCCCCTTTCAAACTTAGTCAGTAAACATTTATTAAGCACCTGTTATGTGCCAGGCACTGTACTAAGCTCTGGGGATACAATGGAGGCAAAAGAGTCCCTCCTTTGAGGAGCTCCCAGTCTGATAAGGGAGACTTGCAAAACTATGGACAAACAAGCTATGAACATGATAGATAAGAAATAATTAAGAGGGGTGGGGAAAGCTTCCTGTAAAAGATGGGATTTTAACTGGGACTTTCAGAAAACTAGGAAAATCAGTCCTACTGCCCTTACTATTTCCCCCTGCTCATCCTTCTGTAGCTTTTTGGATGTAGCCCTAGGGAAGATAAGAGTCCTAACCCAGAAGTTCTTTCTCCTTTCCTGCCCCAATAATCCACACACTGACAATCCGACATCTATTCTATCAGCCAATAAACATTTATTCAGCACCTGCTGTATGCCAGGCCTTGTGCCAAGCACTGGGGATACAAAAAAATGGCAAAAGACAGTCCCTTTCCTCAAAGAACTCACAATCTAATGAGAGAGACAATAAATAAGCAAATTCTGCACAGACAAGTGCTAGGAAATAATCAATAAAGGGAAGGTGCTAGAATTGAGGATGAACCTGTTATATGTGCTCACTTAACATATAAGTGAGTGTGTGATGTGATACTTTGGAGATATATGGAACTCTATAACCGGGGAAATGTTCACCAGGGTTTTTTGCTAACAATATTCAGCTGTTTGCTTTGAAATCCAAATCGGGATGATTGCTTATTGCTTAGTTTCTTCTTCCATTAAAATATTGGTCTAATTAGATTCTGAGATTTCTACCTTCCCTTTTTTCAAATTGAATGCGAGACTCCTTTGTTTTCTTTTGTGAATAGGTATTCTTTCTCCAGATGCACATGACCTATGAATTTCTGCAGCTCATATATATCTAAATGTATAAGTCACATGGAGATCGATATGCCCCTTATTTTGGGGCTTGTTATTTCATTCTTTAGGAAGACTGGCAGATTGCTTCCTTTCTGCCTCTTTTTTTAAAAACTGAATGCCGTATCTGGCCTTTGTGGACATGAGCCTACTGACGTAAAGAGTACGTCTCATCTCTAGCTTAATGTACGAATTGGTAACAAAGGTTTAACATCTGTCCATATAGAAATCTATCTTCTTTGACCAA
The DNA here is from genome assembly GCF_048593235.1 of Sminthopsis crassicaudata. Classification (NCBI taxonomy): domain Eukaryota; kingdom Metazoa; phylum Chordata; class Mammalia; order Dasyuromorphia; family Dasyuridae; genus Sminthopsis; species Sminthopsis crassicaudata. The sequence continues at coordinate 70,458,879 of NC_133623.1, forward strand.
TTTTTTTTCTGAAAAAGAAATGCGTATATTACCTACGCTTAATAAACTGGAATCAAAGAAAGATAGGGCCCACTGGCTGAATGGCATTCTTCTTCTTTCTAAAGAGCCAGAAATGAACATATTCAAAAAGTCCTCTCCAGCTTTTAAATGGCAGTCATCACAAACTGTCCTAACAGGTTTGGAGAGCGTCTTTCATGAATCTCTATTATGTGTCTGCTTGAACCATTTCAAAAATGCAAGATTCTTTCAAAGAAAAAGTGATACTTGCAGGATTGATTTCCAGATGAGTCAAAATGCTCAAAAATATGACAAGGACTATAATAATAATGACCAGGAGCTATAATGCTATACTGTCGGATAAGGCGATAGACCTTGTTGCTTAATGGAAAACTTTATTTAGGAACCGATTTAGTTGGTTCTTCTATATGTCTGTGTATTATGGGTCCCTCTCCCATCATTCAGTAATGCAAACACAAACCCCCTGCATCTGTGAGAAGACAGACCTCTTTTCAGCATAAGAAACAACTATATCATCAAAATGCATAAAGCTATTATTGCTTGCCACATTTCCATTGTTCTTTGAAGAAGCCTTTGTCTCCACAGCTCTGATCTGGAATTGATTAGAGAGGAAGAGGTCTCCTGCCCCCTCCCCAATATCACTTCTTATCAGTTACTACTCAAAATAGAAGCGTGAGCTGCCATTCTCAGGTGATGTCACTACATTTAATGCTTTCTCCTTCCATAGGAAGCACGGACTTCTTAGTCAGGGAGTGCTTCATCCCATCCCCCCTTGTTTTGTTCACATCCCCAGCTCTCCTTCTCCCTGAGAAACTGTTTCATCCAAAGACACCTACTTAGCAGAGGAAAAAACAAACCCAACCAAACCCTTGCTGTCAAGGAGCCGAGCTGTACAAGACTCCAGTAATTGCTTTTTGAAAATATAATAGGGACATCAGAGCTTGGCAGCTGTATTAGGTAGAAACCATGTGTTTGGCTGGGGGGGCGGGAGTGGGCGGCTGGGTGTGTGGGTGTATGTTCAACTTGCTGTATGAACATGCCAGATTAACCTATTCTAGTCAGTTGCTTAGCTTGCACCCAGAGGTTTATGAAGCATGTGTGTGTCTATACATTTTGGAGATATGTACACGCTCAAGCGCCATGGTAAGATACACACACAGGCACACTCCATTGCAAACACATACACGTAGGCATATTGTAAATATGTGGGCACACAACCAGTGCAGATTTGCAAGCACTTCTATATAGACACATTGCATGTGTGTATGTGTATATTGTGAGGCACATTTGTGCACATTGCAGATATAGATATGTCTAGTTATATTATTTATATATAGATAGATCTATATCATATATATATATATATATATATATGCACACACACACAATATATGTATGTGTACATATATACACACACACTTTTGGGTACATTATAAGCACATGAGAACAGGTATGTTGTAAATATATGGGCACATAGGAACAATTGAAATGTATACAGGCACACTTTTGCAAGTAAATAAATACACATATGGGCATATTTGTGCATGCTCAAATCTATAAGCAGCCTTATAGATATTTTAAATCTATAGGTACACACAGGCACATTGTAAATATATACTTATGGGACAGCCAAGTAGTGGAACAGGGCTCAGAGTGCTGGGCCTGGGATCAGGAAGACTCCCTCCTATTCCTGAATTCAAATCTGGCCTCAGACATTCCCTAGCTACATGATTCTGGGCAAGTCACTCAACCTTGTTTACCTCAGTTTCCTCAACTGTAAAATGAGCTGGAGAAGGAAAGGGCAAATTACTCTAGTATCTTTGCCAAGAAAACCTCAAATAAGTTCATAAAGAGTTGGATACAATTGAAAACAACTGAAAAACAACAAACCGATGCTTACTTGTGCAATCAGTTAACAAGCATTTATTAAGTGGTCATTTACCAAATGTGTTCTGAGCACTGGCAACGCAAAGGAAGGCAAAAACAATCCCTGCCCTCAAGGAGCTTCTGGTCTAATGGAGGAGAGAGAGCGTGTAAACAACTATGTGTAAAGGAAATATAGAGAAGATTAATGGGATAATCACTGAGGGAAGCAAATAGCATTAAAGTCAGTGGGGACAGGCTTCCTGCAAAAGGTGGCATTTTAGCTGAAACTTGAAGGAAGCCAGGGAAACTAGTCAGAGACAAAGAGGGAGAGCATTATGGACGTGGAAGATAGCTGTTGAAAATACATGGAGTAGGGCAGGGGTTCTCAAACTACGGCCAGTGGGCCAGATGCGGCCCACCAGGTTATGGCAAATGGGCTGAGGGGCGGAGACAAGAGAGTGAGCTTTTGTTTTTACTATAGTCCGGCCCTCCAGCAGTCTGAGGGACAGTGAAATGGCCCCCTATTTCAAAAGTTTGAGGACCACTGGAATAGGGAGATGGTGTTTTGGGCTATGATCAACAAGGAGATCAGTTTCTTTTTTTAATCTCTTTCCCTCCCTTTCTTCCTTCCCTTTTTCTTTTTGCAAATACATGCAAAGATAGTTTCCAACATTCACCTTTGCAAAAAAACCTTGTGTTCCAAGTTTCTCATCCCCTTCCATATACAGCAAGTAATCCGATATAGGTTAAACATATGCAATTCTTCTAAATATATTTCCATATTCATCATGCTGCACAAGAAAAATCAGATCAAAAGGTAAAAGGAAAAAATACACCAGAAAAAAAGCAAGTAAACAAACAACAATAAAAAGAGTGAATATACTATGTTGTGAGCCATACTCAGTCCCCACAGCCTCTCTCTTTCCATCACAAGACCAACTGTCCTGAATCACCTCATGGTTGAGAAGAGCCACATCAGAATTGATCATCATAAAATCTTGTTGCTGTGTACAGTGTTCTCTTGGTTTTACTTACTTCACTTAGCACCAATTTATGCAATTCTTTTTTTTTTTCCTTTTTCTGAGGCTGGGGTTAAGTGACTTGCCCAGGGTCACACAGCTAGGAAGTGTTAAGTGTCTGAGTCCAGATTTGAACTTGGGTCCTCCTGAATTCAAGGCTGGTGCTCTATCCACTGCGCCCCTATGCAGTTCTTAAGATCTGTTTCATTGGATCCTAGGTTCCTGGAGATAATGGGGAGTTGATTAAATGGGGGAGGAGGTGACATGATCACATCTGTGATTAAGGAAGATTGCTCTGATAGCTGTGTAAAGGATGGACTAGAGTGGGAAGAGACTTGAAGAAAGACCAGCCAGTAGCTAGGATAGTGGCAGTATCAGAGAAGAAAGAGGCACATTCAAGAGATGATGTGAAGGTGAATTTAATGGAACTTGTCAATAGATTAGATATGGAGGTGAGGGGTGAAAGAAAAGGAGTGAAGGAGTCAAGGATGACAACCTGGGAAATTGAGAGAATGGTGGTTTCTCTGGCAGTAATAAGGAATGGATATGAGATCACCCATAGGCTCATGGATTCAGAACCTACAAGACCTTTGGAGAATGTGGAGTTCAGGCTCCTCCTGTTATGATGAAGGAAATGGAGGCCAGTGAGCTGATCGCTCCCAGATTCATTGATGATGACAGGGTCTTTTGTGCAAGGTGACTGAGGGGGAAAAAACCTGAGGCATAGAGAGCTGAAGGGGATTGACTATGGTGACACAGCTAACAGCATTTTTAAAAATTTATTTATTTAATTAATTTTTACAAATTTAGGTAAATTTCCATCATTGATGCTAATAGCATTTACATAACAATTGAAGGTGCTTAAAGAGTCTTTTACTTACATTTTCTCACTTATCCTCACAGCAAATCTGGGAGAAAGGTTCCATTATTTAGTTGAGGAAACTCAGATTGATAAAAGTTAAGTGACTTGCCCAGGGCCACTCAATTCTTCAATGTCTACAGCAAGATTTGAACTCAGATTTTCTTGAATCCCATTGTGTCAACTAGCTGCCTATATTACTGTGGTTTTATCCTTACATATAAGACAATAAGAAGATACTAGGACTAAAAAGGACCATAGAGTTCATCAAATCCAACCTCTTCATTTTATAGATGAGGAAACTGCAACCCAGAGAAGGGAAAGGACTTACTTAAAGTTACGTCGAAAATCCTTGATTTGGTGCTGGAGGGGCCTCAGAAATAATCCCCTCCATTGTGTATACATATAAAAGCTGAGTGAGGTTCAGAGACTTTCAGTGACTTGCCTACAGTTACATAGGTGATGTCCAAAGCAGAATCCAGAAGAGCCTCTCTTTGTAAAAGGGGGAAAAACAATTAAGCCAGCCCCATGCACAGATCATGTCTGAAAGCAATTTCAGCAACATTCCCAACCAGTGGGTTTCTTCCTTCCCTTGAAAGGAGGCAGATATGTTCACTCCCTCTTCTCTTCTCTGGGCCAATATTTGTCATTCTGATAGCATGGCATTCATGTTTGTTCTTAGTCATATTCATTGTGTATGTTGTTTTTTTGTTTCTGCTGACATCCCCCTCTGTCATTTCATACTCATGGTAGTAAAGTCTTAGAAACAAGATGTGTGCCCATTAAGGGAGAGTTCTTAAACAAATTATGGTGCACGAATATAATGGAATATTATTGCTCCAAAAAACTTAACTGTGTGGAGTTTGGAGAAGCATGAGAAGGAAGACTCAGAAAGATCCAAAGTAAATGGCTGTTAATATAATAAAGATGACAACTCTCCCAGATAAATGATTTCATGCCGTTATCAGTCACAATTTATTGGTATTTAGATAAATTATAGCATTAGATAAGATGAAGAAGAGCAAAAGGACAGGACTGTCAAAGGAAATTGAAGGAGGAAATGGAAATGGAACTGTCACTGATCTTTCAAATTATTTGCAACTCAGTAATCACAAAAACTATTGGGTAGGAATTTTTTAAAAGATCAGTAGGGGACAGATGGGTAATCATGATCAAGAATCAAATATACACAGTGGATTACCATTTTATCAAGCTAAGGTCACAAAATACTGGGAAATGAAAAGCGATTTGAAAAAACCTAATGACAACATTGGAAAATAATTTGGCAAAAATAGAAGTAGACACACATCTCATACTCCATAATAAATTCGAAATAGCTCAATGATTTAAATGTTTAAGAAATCATCTTAAAATGACAGGATAATTGAATGTTATATCTTTTAACTATGGAAAAGTTACAAAAACCAGACATTAATGATTTAGAGGGAATTATACAGACAAGATAGATGAATTTAGTTGTATGAAGTTAAGCTTCTGTACAACAAAAAGAAATGCTAAGCTGAGCATTGTCTTCCAGGGAAGAAGATGGACATTCAACGAAACAGGTGAATTCCATTTATTCCTAATGAAAAACCCAGAGCTAAACAAAAAAATTTGACCTCCAAATATAGAACTCAAGAGAAGCATAAAAAGATAAAGAACTCTTGAGAACAGTATTTGTTATGGGCATAAAGAACGTGTGTATAATTTGATTTTACTGTTATAATATAGGAAAAGGGAATTAGAAGTGGAAAGGGGATAGTATCAGAAAAGGGAAAAGAGGAGGTAAAAAAGAGGGAAATTAAATCTCATGAAGAGGCAAAGCAAACCTATAATATCTGAGGGAATTTAGAGAGAGGGAGGAACGTTGTGTGAATCCTATTCTAATCAGAGTTGGCTCAAAGAGAAAATAATGGACATATTTGGATTACAGAGAAACTTCTACCTTATTAAAAAGTGGGAGAGGAAAAGGGAAAAGGAAAAGAGTAGGCTAAATAGAAGGGAATACAGAAAAATAAGGGAAAGGTATAAGAAAGGAGGAGGGACTCAGAGGGGGTGGGAGGAATTCTAAAGAGGGAGAGCTGCGTGATGCAAGTGGTACCCATAAGTTTAATTCTGGGGAGGGTGATAAGAGGGGGGAAAGAAAGAAAAGTATAACCTGGGGATAATAAAATGGCAGGAAAAACAGAATTAGTAGTTTTAACCGTAAATGGGAATGGGAAGAAGTCTCCCATAAAGCAGAGGCTGATAGCAGACTGGATCAAAAGCCAGAATCCTATAATATGTTGTTTACAGGAAACCCATTTAAAGCAGGGTGATAAATACAGAGTAAAGGTAAAAGGCTGAAGCAGAATCTATAATGTTTTAGGTGAAGTAAAAAAAGCAAGAGTAGCCATCCTGATCTCAGGTCAAGCAAAAGCCAAAATTGATCTGATTAAAAGAGATATGGAAGGAAACTATATCTTGCTAAAGGGTAGAATAGTCAATGAAGCAATATCAATACTAAACATATATGCACCAAGTAGTATAGCACCTAACCTCCTAAAGGAGAAGTTAAGTGAGCTGCAAGAAGAAATAGACAGCAGAACTATAATAGTGGGAGATCTCAACTTTGCACTCTCAGAATTAGATAAATCAAACCACAAAAGAAGAAAGAAGTTAAAAAGATAAATAGAATATTAGAAAAGTTAGGTATGATAGATCTTTGGAGAAAACTGAATGGAGACAGAAAGGAGTACACTTTCTTCTCAGCATTCATGAAACCTATGCAAAAAGTGACCATATATTAGGACATAAAGACCTCAAGATCAAATGTAGAAAGGCAGAAATAGTAAATGCATTCTTTTCAGATCATGATGCAATAAAAAGTACATTCAACAAAAAGTTAGGGGTAAATAGACCAAAAAGTAATTGGAAACTAAATAATCTCATCCTAAAGAATGAATGGGTGAAACAGCAAATCTTAGACACAATTAATAATTTCACCCAAGAGAATGACAACAATGAGATATCATACCAAAATGTGTGGGATACAGCCAAAGCGGTAATAAGGAGAAATTTTATATCTCTAGAGGCTTACTTGAATACATAAAGAGAAAATCAATAAATTGGGTTTGCAACTTAAAAAGCTAGAAAAAGAGCAAATTAAAAAACCCCAAATACTAAACTTGACATTCTAAAATTAAAAGGACACATTAATAAAATGGAAAGTAAAAAAAATTGAATAAAATTAAGAGTTGGTTTTATAAAAAAAAAAACCAAAACAAAATAGATAAACCTTCAATAAATTTGATTAGAAAAAGGAAAGAGAAAAATCAAATTGTTAATCTTAAAAATGAAAAGGGAGAACTTTCCACCAATGAAGAGGAAATTAGAGCAATAATTAGGAGTTACTTTGCCCAACTTTATGCCAATAAATGTGCCACCTAATTGAAATGGAGTAACACCTACAAAAATATAGACTGCCCAGATTAACAGAGGAGGATAACCATTTCAGAAAAAGAAATAGAACAAGCCATTAACTAACTCCCTAAGAAAAAATCCCCAGGACCAGATGGATTTATATGTGAATTCTACCAAATATTTCTCCCCCCCCCCCCAGGCTGGGGTTGAGTGACTTGCCCAGGGTCACACAGCTAAGAAGTGTTAAGTGTCTGAGGCCACATTTGAACTCTGATCCTCCTGACTTCAGGGCTGGTGGTGCTCTATCCACTGCGCCACCTAGCTGCCCCCTCTACCAAACATTTAAAGAACAATTAACTCCAATGTTATATAAAATATTTAAAAAAATAGGGAATGAAGGACTCCTACCAGATTCCCCAGAGATTCTACTAAAGAGCCATTAGAAAGAATCCACACCTTTAGCAAAGTTTCAGGATACAAAATAAACCCACATAAATCATCAGCACTCATATATCACTAACAAAATCCAGCAGTTAGAGATATAAAGAGAAATTCCATTTAAAGTAACTGCCAATAATATAAAATTTTTGGGAATCTATCTGCCAAGGGAAAGTCAGGAACTATATGAGCAAAACTATAAAACACTTTCCATACAAATAAAGTCAAATCTAACCAATTGGAAAAATATTAAGTGCTCTTGGAGAGGGTGAGGAAATATAATAAAGATGGCAATACTCCCTAAACTAATTATTTGTTTAGTGCTATACCAATCAGACTCCCAAAAAACTATTTTAATGACCTAGGAAAAAATAACAAAATTTATCTGGAAGAACAAAAGGTCAAGATTTTCAAGCCAACTAATGAAAAAAAAAATCAAATGAAAGTGGCCTAGATGTGCCAGATCTAAAACTATATTATAAAGCAATAGTCACCAAAACCATTTGGTATTGGCTAAGAAATAGACTAGTTGATCAGTGGAATAGGTTAGGGTCACAGGACAAAATAGTCAATAACTATAGCAATCTAGTGTTTGATAAATCCTAAGACCCCAGCATTTGGGATAAGAATTCACTATTTGACCAAAACTGCTGGGAAAATTGGAAATTAGTATGCCAGAAACTAGGCATGGACCCACACTTAACACCATACAGCAAGATAAGGTCAAAATGGGTTCATGATTTAGGCATAAAGAATGAGATTATAAATAAATTAGAGGAACATAAGATAGTCTACCTCTCAGACTTGTGGAGGAGGAAGGAATTTGTGACCAAAGAAGAACTAGAGATCATTATTGATCACAAAATAGAAAATTTTGATTATATCAAATTAAAAAACTTTTGTACAAACAAAACTAATGCAGACAAGATTAGAAGGGAAGTAACAAATTGGGAAAACATTTTTACAGTCAAAGGTTCTGATAAAGGCCTCGTATCCAAAATATATAATATATAAATATTCTAATTTATAAGAAATCAAGCCATTCTCCAATTGATAAAATGGTCAAAGGATATGAACAGACAATTTTCAGATAAAAGAAATTGAAACTATTTCTAGCCATATGAAAAGATGCTCCAAGTCATTATTAATCAGAGAAATGCAAATTAAGACAACTGAGATACCACTATACACCTTTCAGATTGGCTAGGATGACAGGAAAAGATAATGCTGAATGTTGGAGGGGATGTGGGAAAACTGGGACATTGATACATTGTTGGTGGCATTGTGAATACATCCAGCCGTTCTGGAGAGCAATTTGAAACTATGCTCAAAAAGTTATCAAACTGTGCATCCCCTTTGATTCAGCAGTGTTACTACTGGACTTATATCCCAAAGAGATATTTTAAAGAAGGATTTAGGATGAAAAATGCTATCCAATTCCAGAGATAGAACTGATAGAGTCTGAATATAGATAGAGGCATACTATTTTTCACTTTCTTTTATCTTTTCAATGTTTTTTTTTTTTTGGTCTGTGTTTTCTTTCACAACACAACTACCATAGAAATATATTTTACATTATTACACATATATAACTTATGTCAAATTGCTTACCATCTCAGGGAGGGAAGAGAGGAAGAAGAAAGGGAATTGTGGAACTTGAAATTTTAAAAAGTGAATGCTGAAAATTAATTTGTAATCAGGAAAAAATAAAATATTTTTTAAAAGAACTTCGGGCTTCTGATCATTGTAGTGGTGATATCCAGAAAACTAAAGATGAAATACACCCCTCACCTCTTGCCAGAGAGGTGATAAATTTAAAATACAGAGAGTAATATACATTTTTGATCATAATGTGAGAATTTGTTTTGCTGGACTCTGCATGTTCATAATATGTGCCGGACTGTCCGTGCATGCTATTCTAGACTGCCAGGGCCATACATACCAGTCTTTGGGATATCCCCGGCTCTATGCAAACGTTAGCCGATCTTGAGGTGCAAAAACAGCCTTTCTTCATTGGTAATCTCAGAGGGTTTAGCAGGAAGCAAGAGCAAGTGTGTGTATGTGTGCCTATATTTCTCTGAGTTTGACTCAAAGCTAGCTATTTATATTTACTCTCTTTTGGGATTACCCCGTGCCCAGCCCACTCCGCACTATGTGTAGGTGGATCCACAGAAGGGAGACACCTGGAGCTAGTGCTGCATCCTAGGTGGAGATCTAGCAAGAGAACACACCCCTCTGTCATCTCAAGGAACCTTTAACACCTGTAAGACAACCTCCCGCCTCGGAGGCCAGGCCCCTTTTTACCTCCTGGGCCCACCCTACCAGCTGACATGTCCTACATGGCAATTCTCGGAGAGAGAGAGAGAAACTTCCCTAACAATAATGAGAGTTTTCTTTTCTTTCTTTGTTCAGTGAGGGGTGGAAGTAGGAGGGACATTATAAATGCATATAAAATAAATGAATACATTTATTTATTCATTTTTAAAGATCCTGGTTGTTTTCCTTTAGCATTCTCTAGCTTGTTAGCTTCCCTCCTAAAATCTCATGTCTGAAATTGCTCCCAGTCCTTCAGGTGTCTCCTGACCAAGAATGATTTTCCTTTCCTTAGGCCTGAGCAGCATGCCTACTCTAATGTACCCTAAAGTTATATTAGTTTTCTTTCTTTCTTTTTCTTTCTTTTCTTTTCTTTCTTTTTTTTTTTTTTTGAGGCAATTGGGGTTGAGTGACTTGCCCAGGGTCACACAGCGAGGAAGTATTAAGTGTCTGAGGTCACATTTGAACTCAGGTCTTCCTGACTTCAGAGCTGGTGCTCTATCCACTGTACCGACTAGCTCCCCCAAGTTGTATTAGCTTTCACAGATACTCTTATCACATCATTGACTCTCATTCAGCTTACTGTCCTCTAAAACCCTAAGTAAAGGCTACTGCTACATGACATTTTGGATGTTTTTGCAAATAAAAGAAAATTTATCAGTTGTTTAATATTGATATTACTTCTTAGCCTGTGCTGCACTGCAGTAAGCATATTATGGGCAAAATAAGCCCAGTTTTCCTGGGCTTATTTTGCCCATAATATGCACTAACTTCCAAACACATTAGATCTCTCACTTACAAAGAACTCCACCAACCCAGATACTCTTGGAGGGGTGGTGTATGTCTTCTGACTCTTCCCATAGTGCCACAACTTAAATGTTCACTGTGCTGCTATTCCTCATGGCAAAGAATCTTGAAATGTAGGAGCCACCTCCCTGGGCTCATGCTGTTCCTTTCTCATATGGTTAAAGTTGACTTTTTTTAATCCAAAGGTAGAACTTTATATTTCATCTCTATTTGATGGCATCCTATCTTTTGCCCATCAATTTTCACCTGTTGAAATTTTTTGTAGCCTGACTCTCTTCCACCATGTTAGCTACCCCTCCTAGCTTTTGCATCATCTATAAATTGGATACCATTTCATCTGCGTCTCCATCAAAGCCATTGATAAAAATGATTAAAGTCCCTGGAACAAGAAATCTCTTTCCAAGTTGATGAAGTCATTAATGACTACTGTTTGCAACTGGCCAATCAATGAATCAGTAAATATTTATTACGTTTGTACTTTGTGCTAAGACTATGCTAAATACTAGGGATATAAAAGAGGCAAAAGATAGCCCCTGCACTCAAAGAGCTTATAATTTAATGGGGGAGACAATATGCAAGCAAGTTTGTATAATCAGGATAAATAGGAAATAATTAACCGAGGAGAAATGGGGCAGAAGGCACCTGAATGATAGGAGATGAGGAAGAGAGAAGCAGCAGGAGCTCACAGCTGAAGAACCTTAATTTTCTCAGTAAAATATGAGGCAAAATTCTTAATTGAGGGAATTGGAGGATGGGGAGCCATGGAAAGTTTAAGGAGGAATGAAAAGGTTTGAAAGAATGACTCTAGTGGTTGGGAGCATGCGTTGATAAAGGAGGTATAATTGTCTAGTGGCAGTGAGGGCCCAGTTATGGTTGTATACATAAATTGGTAGTGGACCCCGTCAGAATGACTGTGATTTTCTTTATGTTCATTCAGGAGCACATATGTAAGCGTGAAGGTGGCGAGAGTGATTCCAAGGCTGAGGCTTAGCTGAGCATAATCAGCACTACAATAAGAGGTCTGGGGATTTAAGAGAGGAGGACACTATAGAACTGAATTGGTTCATAAAGGGTCAAGATGGGGAAAGAGGAGAGAGGGGTTAGTGCAGGGGAGATGACCTGAGAGAGAAATGGTCAAGGGATTGGAATCCATGCAGGCAAAGAGTAGAGTTATTTAAGGGAAGGCAGAGGGAGAGGTGAAAAGCTGATAGATTTAGATTGGATAAGGGGATTTCAGAATTCTTTTTTTTAATTGAAGCTTTTTATTTTCAAAACATATGCATAGATAATTTCCCATCATTGACTCCTGCAAAACCCTGAATTCCAAATTTCCCCCTTCCTCCTACGCCCTCCCATCTGGATGGCAAGCAACCCAGTATATGTTAAACATGTTGAAATATATGTTAAATGCAATCTATGTATACATATTTATACAATTATCTTGTTGCACAAGAAAGATTGGATTGTGAACGAAGATAAAAATAACCTGAGAAGAAAAAATAAAAATTCAAGCAAATAATAGCAGAAAGAGTGGAAATGTTATGTTGTGGTCCACACTCATTTCCCAGTGTTCTTTCTCTGGATGTAGCTGGTTCTGTTCATTATAGATCAATTAGAACTGAATTGGATCCTCTCATTGCCGAAGATAGCCACTTCCATCAGAATATATCCTCATATACTACTAAATACAGCTATTCTCCTCGCTTCTGGTGTTTCTATCACATGAACCCACCATAGCCTTATAGAGGGGAACTGAAAACAAATAATTCTAGCTTTTGTTGTTATTGAAGTGTATAATGATCTCCTGGTTCTGCTCATTTCACTCAGCATCAGTTGATGTAAGTCTCTCCAAGCCTCTCTGTATTCATCCTGCTGGTCATTTCTTACAGAACAATAATATTCCATAACATTCATACACCACCATTTATTCAGCCATTGATGAATTGATGGGCATCCTTTCAATTTCCACTTTCTGGCCACTACAAAAAGGGCTGCCACAACATTTTGGCACATATAGGTCCCTTGCCCTTCTTTAAATTCTCTTTGGGATATAAGCCCAGGAATAACACTGCTGGATCAAAGGGGATGCACAGTTTGATAACTTTTTGAGCATAGTTCCAGAATGGTTGGATTCTTTCACAACTCCACCAACAATGTTTTAGTGTCCCAGTTTTCCCACAGCCCCTCCAACATTCATCATTATTTTTTCCTGTCATTTTAGCCAATCTGACAGGTGTGTAGTGATATCTCAGAGTTGTCTTAATTTGCATTTCTCTGATCATATGAGTGGATATTGTTTCAATTTCATCATCTGAAAATTGTTCATATCCTTTGATCATTTATCAATTGGAGAATGGCTTGATTTCTTATAAATTAGAGTCAATTCTCTATATATTTTGGAAATGAGGCCTTTATCAGAACCTTTAACTGTAAAAATGTTTTCCCACTTTGTTGCTTCCCTTCTAATCTTGTCCACATTAGTTTTATTTGTACAAAAGCTTTTTAACTTAATATAATCAAAATTTTCTATTTTGTGATCAATAAAGGTCTCTAGTTATTCTTTGGTCACAAATTCCTTCCTCCTCCACAGGTCTGAGAGGTAAACGATCCTATGTTCTTCTAATTTATTTATAATCTCATTCTTTATGCCCAGATCATGAACCTATTTTGACCTTATCTTGGTGTACGGTGTTAAGTATGAGTTAATGCCTAGTTTCTGCCACACTAATTTCCAATTTTCCCAGCAATTTTTGTCAAAAAGTGAATTCTTATCCCAAAAGCAGGGGTCTTAGGATTTGTCAAACACTAGATTGCTGTAGTTATTGACTATTTTGTCCTGTGAACCTAAACTATTCCCCTGATCAACTAGTCTATTTCTTAGCCAATACCAAATGGTTTTGGTGACTGCTGCTTTATAATATAGTTCTAGATCTGGTACAGCTAGGCCACCTTCATTTGATTTTTTTCATTAGTTCCCTTGAATTTCTTTTGTTGTTATTTTTTCTAGGTCAGTAGAATAGTTTCTTGGGAGTCTGATTGGTATAGCACTAAATAAATAGATTAATTTAGGTAGTATTGTCATCTTTATTATATTCGCTCGACCTGTCCAGGAACACGTAATATTTTTTCCATTTGTTTAGATCTGACTTTATTTGTGTGGAAAGTGTTTTGTAGTTTTGCTCATATAGTTCCTGACTTTCCCTTGCCACAAACATTTTTGCACATGTGGGTCCCTTTCCCTCCTTTAAGATTTCTTTGGGATATAAGAGTTGTCTTAATTTGCATTTCTCTGATCAATAGTGATTTAGAGCACCTTTTCATATAGGGTAGAAATTGCTTCAATTTCTTTATCTGAAAATTATCTATTCGTATCCTTTTCCATTGGAGAATGGCTTGAATTCTTTTTTTTTTAATTCAATTCATGAGTCATTTATTAAATACCAATTATGTTCTTAGTGCTAGGATCAAAAATGAAACCATTTCTCTTCTTTCAAGAAATTTAATAAGTACACAGATAATTTTTAAACATGTTAAAATATATGTTAAATATATTTAATTCTTTTGCTGCACAAAAAAAAATCAGATCAAAAAAAGAAAGTAAATGAGTAAGAAAACAAAATGCAAATGAACAACAACAAAAAGAGTAAGAATGTTATGTTGTGATCTACATTCAGTTCCTACAGTCCTCTCTCTGGGTATAGATGGCTCTCTTCATCACAGGATCATTGGAACTGGCATCAATCTTATACAAGGGATTGTATAAATGTTACTTAGTCATGGTGTATTATGCTGGGGATGACTTGCTGTAATCTCTTTGCTAATATTTTATTTATGATTTTTGCATCAGTATTCATTAGGGAAATTTATCTATAAGGATTTCAGAATTCTTGAACATAGAGGTGGCTCATTTATGGGTGATGGCAAGAGCAAGTATGGCCATCTTTATGGATGAGGTGGGGTAAGGTAGCTCATGGGAAGTAAATAGATTGAGGAACTAGAAGATTGGAGAATTAGAGGAAAAATCAGCATAATATTTTGAAGTTTCCTAGTATGAGAGCAGTGGTTGGGGAGGAGAGGAAAATTGGTTTCCAGATACCAAATTCCTTGAGGAAGAAAGGGGAATGACCTAGGATTCTATAGACAATAGCTACCAAGATTTTGATTGGGTAATAGATAATGAATGGCCTGAACCTCAAAGAAAGAGGGGTTGGGGGAAAATCTGGAAGTGGCCATGGGGAGCACAGAGTATTCCAACTCCCCCACTTCAACCAGTGAGCAGAGGGGAATGAATCAAAGTGCAGCCAGTACTAGAGAGTATTGCCTTCTTAGCAATGGGGAGCCAGGTTTCAGTAAGAGTTAGCAGATGGAAGAAATGGGAGAGGAAAAAGATTAAGACAAAGGGAAGTTTGTTGCTTATGGAACAGGCATTCCAGAGGGCCCAGTAGCCCTTCTGGGCTAGGGGATTTGGTTAAAACTTTAAAATATAAGGGTTGAGGAGAGGAAAGAGGAATTTGGCAGTGGAGAGGGTAGAGAATGGATTTTGGTTGTTGGTCTAGAGAAGTTCAAAGTCACTGAATGACTCTGATATGATATGATACCAGATATGATCAGGTGTATTATGCTGGGGGTGTATCAAAAAGCGGAAGGTGATAAGTGGAAAAGGCTAGAGGCAAGTGCACAATGAAATGGGTGAGCCCACTTGACAACTCTTATTCCCTCCAAAGGTTGACCATTCTGAATGCATTTAAATTATCCAGCCAACATAACTCCTTACATATAAGGATAGCATGAAAAAAAACTATTGGCTCCTCCATTTGGAATATATGCTCCTTGCAGGCATTTTACTTTTGCCTCTGAACCCCAAATGCTTTTCTCAGTGCCTGGCAACTAGTCAGTACTTGTTAACTGCTTATTGATCTAGCAATTGGCAATATATTGCTCAAGTCTATAGCTACTGTATTCCCCAGACCTACCAGTCTCAAAAAAGGAATCCTTGTTGTCCTTGTTGTCCTTGTTGAAACCATGCTGTAGATTATATTGTCAAATATGGGATTTGAGCCCAGGACTTCATGTGAAAATCAAAACACCCATTTTAGGAAAGATTTTGTACTCCTTTCAGTTTGGCAACCTTAGACTACTCATACTTTGCCCAACTTCATGCCAATAAATTTGATAACCTAAGTGAAATGGATGACTGCCTCCAAAAATATAGGCTTCCCAGATTAACAGAGGAGGAAGATAATTGCTTAAACAGTCCCATTTCAGAAAAAGAACTAGAACAAGCTATTAATCAACTCCCTAAGAAAAAATCCCCAGGACTAGATGGATTCCTTTTATGACACAGACATGGTGCTGATACCTAAACCAGGTAGGATGAAAACAGAGAAAGAAAACTATAGACCAATCTCCCTAATGAATATTGATGCTAAAATCTTAAATAAAATATTAGCAAAAAGATTAAAGAAAATCCTCCCCAGGTTAATACACCATGATCAAGTAGGATTTATACCAGGAATGCAGGGCTGGTTTAATATTAGGAAAACTATTGGCATAATTAACTATATCAATAACCAAATTAACAAAAACCATATGAAGTCATGACCCACAGTTTAAGAAGCTGGAATATGAAACCTGAGAAATTAAGTAGCTTGTGCAGGTTCACCTGGCCAGTCTATGGGTCAATAGTGGGATTCAGACCCAGATCTTCTGACTACAGTCTTCCTCTCTCCCTCCTTTCTTTCTTTCTTTTTTCTTCTCTTCTTTCTTCTCTTTCTTTCCTTATTTATTGTCTTTCTTTTCATCCTTTCTTTTTTCTCCTCTTCTTTCTTTCGTTCCTTCTGTTTCTTCTCTTTTCAGTCTTTCGTCTTTCCTTCTTCTCTTTTCTTCTCTTCTTTCTTTTCTTTTTTCTATTTCTTCTTTCCTTCTGTTGTCTTCTCTTTCTTTTTTTCCTTCCTTCCTTCCTTCCTTCCTTCCTTCCTTCCTTCCTTCCTTCCTTCCTTCCCTCCCTCCCTCCCTCCCTCCCTTCCTTTCTTCCTTCCTTCCTTCCCACCCTCCCTCCCTTCCTTCTTTTTTCTCTCTCTCTTTTTTTAAATTCAGGAATTTGTTCAGTGCCTGTATTAGGCAGAACAGATCCAAGACAGTCTGTGTTTCCATTCTCCTGTGGGTTAGGAGGTCGAGAGGAAAGGGGGGAGGGGATGCAGACAAAATTTATACAGAAAAGTCAGCACATGGAGTATACAAGGTAATGGGGAGGGACCCTAGCACCTGGGAAAGTAGGGGAGACAGTCAGAAGGAGGGAGCCTTCCCAGGGGCTGAGCCAAGGCCAGTTTGGTAGCCCCTGTGCTCCTCTATAAAAGCCTTTCTAATAACTTGGAACTTTCTCTTTTGTAAAGTTTTTTAAAATTTGTTTTCTTTTGCTCTCAATTTCATATATGAATGCCTTTACTTGTCAGCAGAAAATGAAATATAGTTTTTTTAATTTTTTAAAAAATGAAACAGCTTCAGCCAAGGGTGCTGAAAAACATCTTCCAGGACTGTTTCCCTTTTCCAATTCACTCTATGCTTTTCCACATTGTCTGGTAGGGGAAGGGGTGACTCTGAGCGGAGGCAGAATTCTAACCCGATGACAGTTCCTCACTCTGGGTGATCCGTATGGGAACAAATGTTCGAGTGAGAAGGAGCCTCAAAAGCACTGCAAAGGTTTACAGCGTGCTGGGCACTAAATTGAAGACCATAGGGAACAGAGAGTGTTTTCATTCGTACTGCTGATTGAAGGTAGAGGAGTCGGAAGGGAGAAGCAGATTTGGAAAGTGAAGGTGTTTGAGAATCCGATTAGAGTTTCTGGAGCACAGCTTAAAATAAAGGTATGATGGGCTCTTGGCCAGGCAGATAGAGTACACTCTGCAAAAGTTTGTGAAAAGCCTATTTGCCTGGAGTCTTGTGAATCCAATTGAGAGGGTTTTCAGCTGAAAGGGAAAGAGGATTCTGTCCCCATATATTGGTAATAAAATCTATGATTTCCTAGGTCTATATATAGATATGTAGAGTATGGAAAGTAACCAGGAAAATATAAAAAAATATAAAAAAGAAAAAATAGAGTTCAAGGTAGGGAAGCACTTTTGACTTGACTTATCATGGAGGCTTGGTGGGACTTATAATTGGCAAATAGGGCTCTGGGAGGGAAGAGGAAGGAGGACTGGACCCATGATTTCTTTGGCCTAGGGAAGCTCCTGGGTGAGAAAATTCTCTACCAGTGCAATTTGGCACCTTCTCCACAGCTTGGAGCATTATGAGATTGAATGGCTTGGCCAGGGTCACTTCGTCAGGATGTTTAGGACAGGGGATGTGACTGGGTCTGGGTCTAACTGTCTCTGAAGCCAACTCTGTGTCATGCCTCTACAAGGATATGATTCATTCAAAAGGAGCAGAATGATTCAAGAGAAGAGGGCGTGTTGGGAAGAGATAGATTCATGTGAAGAATCCAGGAAGCCAAGTTGAGGGAGAACAAGGTAGAGAGGATTTGGGTGGGCTCGGGAGCAAGGAGGAGAATAGAAGCAAGATCTTCATGGTAGGACACTATAGACCACTTGAAAAGAAGGTATAATTACACAAGACATTTGAACCTCTGGTATGAAGGCATGATGGCACAGTAATAGGGACATATGCTGGAACTCTCTTTCTGTCCAGAGAACAACAGCTGCTCAATTCATGATTTAATGATGGATGCTTTTGTCCTTCAAAAATAGAAGTGGTGACAAGGAGGACTGCTATTCTGGGCCTGACTCAGACCAACGTGGAGGGAATGTTTGTTGACATAGAAATAACAGTAACATTAGGGGGCAGAATTTCATGGTAGAAAAGAAAAGGAAAACTAGACATACTTTGTTATGTATCCCTGGCTTTAGCAGAGCAGCTCTTTGGGAAGGATAGAACAAAAATGCTTAAGAGGGAGTTAAAATAGGAGAGAAGTAGAAATTATCTTCCTAGGTCCATTGAGAACCTAGTTGCCCTCAATGAGATCAAGTTGCCTGGCTCGTTGGGTAGGGAACCTACACCCATGCTCCAGGGCAGGAACCCTAGTTTCACTTTCTCAGCCCTACAGTGAGTGTCCCTGTAGCCCCTAGCCTAGGTGGAGCTGGAGGTGATCCTTGAGGACTAGTTGGACCGATCCTAGCTGACCCTATCCCACCGAGTCATCCCTTGATCTTTTCCTTCCTCCCTATTCTCCCCTTACTTTAATTTCACATCTGAATCTGAAAATACCAAGGAGGCTATTCTGGAGAGCATCGCCTCATCGCTGGGGACTTTCAGGACTATCTTTCAGGGGGGAGGACGATTTCTTCAGCCATGTCTAACAATTCCCTTTTGTGAGTAGATAGGACTTCCTAGGTATGTTATGTGTAAATTGAGTATGGTTCTATCAGGCAAAAACAAACCAAAACCAACCCCAGGTTTAAACTGCAAACATCAGAAAAACAATTATAACTAACTCCCCATTGAAGTTAGAGGTGCCTGCATCTTACAGAAGCCATCATATTTCAAGAGGATTCCATCTGTCTCCCATGTACTCAAAGCATCATGCCCTCCCTGCTCTTTCTTCCCACCAGAGATACACTGAGGCAGTCTGGATGCTGGGACTGATAATGACTCTTGCCTGTGCTTTTCACTGCATTAAATCTATCTCTCTGTCTGGAGGGAGCACATCGATTCCTCTAACAGTCACCACCCATGGTTTTAGAAGTGATGACGGCCATACCTCCTCCCTCCCGATCCCCCTTAAAAAAGTGAGATGAGACATTGGAGGAAGAATACTTTCTAAAAAAGACAAAGAAAAGAAACCTTGTTCAGTTGGAGCTAGGAAGATTCTTGAGAACCACGAGACTGAATATTTTGCCTTTGTTTCTTCCCCCGACATCTTCACTTCTCCCAATCCTATTTCTACTAGGCCTGACTTTGGACCCACTGCTGCTTACCTTCCAGAGCCAGTAGACAAACTTGGTTCTGCTTGCCTTCTGTGTCACTGATCCCATCATTTTAATCTCCAGGAAAATTATGATTGAGAATATGTAGGCCTTGACATATAAATCCTCTGATACTTAAAGAACTGACATGTGATTGCTGTTACTCGTACTGATCTTTATTTTTTAATGTTAGGGCTCTTTATTTTTTTCTTTTTTAAAAATTAATATATTTTATTCTGAACTTCAGCATCAAAAGAGTTATTTCCATATTGTGCAGTAGAATACAAATGATTGTGTATGAAACCATAAATTTCCATCTGATTGTTCTTACTTTCCTTGCTTTTCTGTTCTTCGTTTCCTAAATTAATTAGTTAATTTTAATTTTTAAATTTTCAATAGTATTTTATTTCATAATACATGTAAAGATAGTTTTCAGTATTCATTTTTGTAAGACTTTGTGTTCCAAATTTTTCTCCCTCCCTCCCTTACCTCTCCCCTCCCCAAGACAGTAAACAATCTGCTATAGGTTAAATATGTGATTGATTCTTTTAAACATATTTCCATATTTGTCACATTGTACGAGAAAAATCAGAACAAAAGGGGAAAAAACCATGAAAAAGAAAAAACAAACAAACAAAAAGTGAAAATACTATGTTTCAATCCATATTCTTTTACTGATCTTTAAAAGATGGAGGGATATAATAGAGATGCCATAGAATTAGAGATACATAAATGTTTTTAACTTTCCAAAAAGGAGCCTATAGACTATGGATTAGGGAACTTCAGTTTTTGGCAAGATTCCAGAATATCCTATTAATGAGTGGTTGGTGAGCCATTTAGAAAAGGAAACCATGATTACTAAAAGCCTTCCTAGGTTCAAGAGTCATCGCAGACTAAATATCATTTATTTTTTGAGCTGATAGGTCAAGGGAACACTCTAGATAGAGAATTCCTAAATGGTTTCTGGATTTTGAAAAAATGTTTGACAAACTCTTGTTCAGTCCTTATGGAGCCAAGCAATAGTGCAAGCAGGTGTATTTGGAACTGGTTGGATGGCCAGGCTCAAATAATAATCACTAATGGGTTGATGGCTTCTTGGAAGGCAATCTTTTTTTTTTCTGATGAGGCAATTGAGGTTAAGTGACTTGCCCAAGGTCACACAGCTAGGAAGTGTTAAGTGTCTGAGACCAGATTATTTGAACTCAGGTCATCCTGACTTCAGGGTTGATGCTTTTATCCACTGCACCACCTGGCTGCCCTGGAAAGCAGTCTTTGATGGAAAACTCAAGTAGTCCATCCTTGGCCACAGATGCTAATGTTGTCCTGGTCTATGTTAAGAATAGCATAATGCTCCCAAATGAGATGCAGCGTTTTCATTGTCTTTTCCCTTGGTTAGACTCTATTGGGAGCTACTGTGTTCAGTTCTAGATTATACATTTTAGGAAAGGAATAGGAAAAGTGGAACATGCTCAGAAAATGGCAGCCAGGGCAGTATGAGGACTAAAGGCCTCTGAAGTCTGGTTAAAGGGATCTGAGAAGGTTGGAGTAGAGAGCTGCTTTGTCTCCAGTAGCTCCCTTCTAGTACTGGAAGGATTGTTGTGTGGGGTTATCTCTAGAAGACAGACTAATAGGAACTATTAGCATCCACTGTAGAGAGGCAAATGCCTACTCAACATAGGGAAAAACCTGCTCCCCATGACAGCTCTCCAGAAGTAGAATGGGCCGTCTCTGAAGTCCCTTCTAGTTCTGACATTCTGGTGGTTGCAGATATTGGTAAGTTCTTAAAATTTGCAGACCACTACTGCAGTTTTTTAAGTGCCCAAGTCTCCATTGTTGATCGTATTATTCTTTTCTCCACCTTAGCACACATACTTCTTATCCATTATCAATCAACAAGCATTTATTAAGTATCTACTCTGTTCAAGGCACTAGGTAAAGGCTCTGAGGTTACCAAAGGAGAATGAAAGAAGGGTTTCTTTTTTCCACTTATTTAATATTTACTCTTTCCCCCCCATTAAATATAAAAACAATTTTTTAAATTTGCTTTTAAAACTTTGATTTCCAGATTCTCTCCCATTCTTCCTCTTCACACACACCCCACATTGAGAAGGCGAGCAATTTGATATAGGTTCTATGTGTGTAGTCATGAAGATATTTCCCAAAAAAAGGGAAGAAAAAGAAAAAAACTCAAGAAAAAGAAAGGATTTTTAAAAAGTATGCTTCAATCTATTCCGATATCGTCCGTTCTTTCTCTGGGTGTGGATGACATTTTCATGTTAAGTCCTTCAGAGTTATCTTGGATCACTGTATGGGGGAGAATAACTAAATCTTTCACAGCTGATCATTTTACAATTTTCTAATTCCTTGCCTCCAGAAAAGAGCAGATCTACATATTTTGTACATGTAGATCCCTTTCCTTTATATTTTATACTTCAAGTTGGGTACCATTTGGCCTATTAGTGGTATTGTTAGGTCAAAGGATCTGTATGATTTTTATAGCCCTTTGGGCATAGTTCCAAAGTGCTCTGTGGATTAGTCGAATCACTTCCCAATTCCACAAACAATGCACTAATGTTTCATTTTTCCTACATCCTCTTCAGTATTTGTCATTATCCTCTTCTGTCCCATTAACCAATTTAATAGGTATGAGTCAGCACTTCAGAATGGTCTTAATTTACATTTCTCTAATCAATAATGAGAGCATTTTTTTTCATATGACTATAGATAACTCCATCTAAAAATTGTTCATATCTGTTAATCATTTATCATTTGGTAAAAAGTTCTTCTTGTTATAAATTTGACTCAGTTTTCTATCAGAGAAACTTGCTTCAGAATTTTTTTCACAATTACTATTGCTAACTGTATTCTATTCTATTCTCTCTTCTCCCTTTTCACCCTGTCTCTCATTAATAGTATCTTTCTTCTGACTACCCTCTCCTTCAATCTGTCCTCCCTTCTATCACACACACACACACACACACACACACACACACACACACCCCCTTCTCTTACCACCTTCCCTTCCTACTTTCCTGTAAAGTAAGATAGATTTCTATACCCACTTGTGTATGTTATTTCCTCTTTGAGCCAATTCTGATGAGAGTAAAGTTCACTCACTCTCCCTTTTCCCCTCCACTATAAAAGCTTGTGCTTGCCTCTTTTATGTGAGATAATTTACTCCATTCTGTCCCTCATACCTCTCTCTTTCCCTTTCTTCGAGAACATTCCTTACTCACTCCTTAATTTATTTTTGTAGCTATCATCCCTTTACATTCAACTCACACCTATGCCCTCTGTTTTATCCATACTCCTTCTAATTGCCTTAGTAATGAGAAAGTTCTTTTGAGTTACAAGTGTCAACTTCCCACATAGGAATGTAAACAGTTTAACCTTTTTAAGTCCCTTATAATTTCCCTTTCCTTTTTAAACCCTTTTTATGCTTCCCTTGAGTCTTGTATTTAAAATCACATTTTTCTAGTCAGCTATGGTCTTTTCATCAGGAATTCTTTAAAGTCTTCGATTTCATTGAATATCTTTTTTTTTTTTTCAACGAAGAATTATACTCAGTTTTCTGGGTAGGTGATTCTTGGTTGAAATACTGGCTTTTCAGAATGTCATATTCCAAGCCCTCTGATCCTTTCATGTAGAAGCTGCTAAACCTTGTGTTATCCTGACTTCGGCTCCATGATACTTGAATTGTTTCTTTCTGGCTGCATGCGATATTTTCTTCTTGACCTGGGAGCTTTGGAATTTGTCTATGATTTTCCTAGGAGTTTTCATTGTGGAATCTGTTTCAGAAGGTGGATTTCTATTTTCCATTTCTATTTTACCCTCTAGTTTTAGAATATTAGAGCAGTTTTCCTTGATAATTTTTTGAAAGATGATATATAGGTTCTTTTTTTTTATGGCTTTCAAGTAGTCCAGTAATTTTGAAATTAGCTCTTTTGGACCATGAAAAAAATTACAGAAAATACATTCTGCATTCAGACTCATCAATTCTTTCTCTGGAGGTGGATAAGATTTTTCATTATGGGTCCATTGGAATAGTCTTGGATCATTGAATTGCCTAGAACAGCTAAGTCCTTCATCAGTGATCACTGTACAATATTTCTGTTATTGGGTTCCATGTTCTCTTGGTTCTGTTTACTTCACTTTGCATCAGTTCAAGTAAGATTATCTTTGAAAACATAGGACAATATGTATTTATGTCCCAATCTTTCTAACTCCCTAAAACATACTAATGATGGTAAGTACTGAATACCGAGTTTCTTAGTGGTACAGTAGACAGAGCATCAGGCTTGAAATCAGGAAGTTGTGAATTTTATTGTAACTTCAGAATGCTTATTAGCTATGTGACCCTGGGTAAACTTTGCCTCAGTTTCCTCAACTTGTAAAATGGGAACAATAATAGCACCTTGCTCCCAAGATTGTTGTGAAGATGAAATGAGATAAAATTCCATAACAAACCTTAAGATGCTATATAAATGCTAGCTCTCATTAGTATCACTGCTGGTATTATGATTCCCAGATTTTTATAAGAGCCTTGCTTTATGAACTGTTGCATTTTTTTTTTTTGCTTTTCCACATTTCCATTGTACTAGAAAAATATTGATGATGGTAAAACTACCTGCATATGTACCTGGATGAAATGGTTCCTAAGTCTGGTACTCTTAATCTTCCGTGCTTATTGTCACTGTCACCTTTTGAAGGTGACGTAATCAGAATTCAGTTGGATGGAAAAGAATGATATACAACAAAAGTGTAAAGGGATAATGATGTGGAGTTTGACATCTTTGTTGCTTTCTTATATTTTTAATTAGGAGCCAACAGAGAAGAAATATATGAGCACTGGGAGTGGTTGGAACAGAATATCATGAAGACCTTATCTGTGTTTGACTCGAATGAAGATATTACTAGTTTTGTGCATGGAAAGATAAGAGTAAGTATCATGGGGTCCTCTTAAAAGCAGAAAGGTTCCAATTCTAATGCTGTATGAAGATAGCAGCCTCTATATGGGGTTCCCAGGTAGCCTTGACTATGAGTTTTCTTTTTTTTTTCTTTTTAAATAGTATTTTGTTTTTTCCCTAGTTACATGTCAAACAATTTTAATATTAATTTTTATAGGATTTTGAGTTCCAAATTTTTCTCCGTTCCTCCCTCCTCTGCTCTTTTCTTTTCTTTTTATAATAGCTTTTTATATTTCAAAATATATGCAAAGATAGGTTTCAACATTCACCCTTGCGAAATCTTGTGTTCCAAATTTTTCTTCACTTCCCCCCAGTCCTTTCCCCTAGATAGCATATAATTCAATATAGGTCAAACATGTGCAATTCTTCTAAGCATATTTCCACATTTATCATGGTGCACAAGAAAAATGAGATCAAAAAGGGAAAAATGAGAAAATACAGTCAAGCAAACAACAACAAAAAGGTGAATATACTATGTTGTGATCCATATACAATTCCCATAGTCCTCTCTTCAGATGCAGTTGACTCTATCACAATTGACTATGAGTTTCAAGATACCCCCTTCACCCTAGACATCTAATCAGTGGCTAAGTTCTGCTCATTCTGCTTTTATGACTCTATCTCTGCCTCTCTCTGTTTTTCTCTCCCATACACACATCCAGACCTTTACTCTCTATTTCTTTCCTGTCCAGACCTTTGTCATTGTTTTGTTCCAGCTTTGCAAGCATCCCTCTCAACACTGCCCAAGAGATCTTCCTAACCCACAGTCCCAGGCAGGTCATTCCTCTGCTCACACACCCATTGCCCCCTGGATAAAGTATTCATTCCCAGTCGTGCTGCCTCAGGCAACTGCCAGGCTTGTTTCAGTTTCATCTTCACACACCTAATGCTATAGCCAAACAAACTTGCCTTCTGTTCTCTACTCCCCTCTCCAACACAACAACATGCACATGCATGTGTACAGACATACACACACACACACACACACACACACACACACACACACACCCTATATATTAAAGGGATCATCCCTTCTGCCTCTTCATATATCTTGTAGTACCTTACCTGGTTCTCTGTCCTCAGAATAAAGACTGTGTTACATATTTTAGCATATTTCTAGTGCCTGGAACAATTTATTTCACACAGTAGGTGATTAATGTTAATGGGATGATAAATAATGGGTCAGCTCCTTAGGGTTGCAAAGAGACACCAGAACCAAGCCTTTGCAAAGCTTATGAAGTTGGTATCATCTGTCCTTTGCTAGCCCACTGATCCTTCCTAGGGGTATTGTTATTTTAAAAGGGGACTCTTGTTAGTTCTTGTTCACATTTTCCAATTAATCATCCATGAAATATCCACTCAGTGCTCTAGGGATCTTCTACTCTTCTCATGATATTTTGCGGTGTCCATCTCTCATTTGTACAACACAGTCAGCCACCTCCTTTTCTAATCATGTATGTCCTGAATATCCTTTGCAATGCTTCTTACACAAAAGCCATTGTTGCATGCTACCGTCTCCTTGCTGCATGGAACAAGACTATGTGGACCATTTTGGATCTGGTCTAGTAAAAATAGTAGCGAGATAATTAAATTATGCAGACTCTCATTATTGATGACATGGTGCACCACTTTGGTAAGATGGCCAACCACATATCCGGTCCCTGCCTTTAGAAAATATATGCAAAGAACTAGAGTACAAGAGAAACTGAGATTGGTACATAAGAGAGAACCAGGCAAGGGAGAAGGCTCCAACGCATACGTAAAACACTCTACTTTAATGCACAAGTATATATAAGAAGGTATAAACTGATTATTGAAGGAAGTCATGAGGAGGAAACATAATACATTATAGACGGAAGGGGATCAGGGAAAACTTCTTGAACAAGTGTCAGGGTAGGAATTCAGCAGGGCAGGGGGGCATATCAGGCCTACCTAATAGCACAAGCTAATGAGCACAGGAAGTACGTAAATCATATTCAGGGCACAAATAACTCAGTGATAATGACGAGGAAACAAATATGACATAAAGCTAGAAAGGAAGGAAGCATCCGATTGTAGGGATCCTTCAATTCTAGACAAAGGAGTTAAAATTGGTTAAGTGGGGAATAGGAAGCCCCTGAAAACTTTTATGCAGAGAGATGGCATAACCAGAGGTTATGATTCATAGGACAAATTAGCCTGGCATGTGTACAAAGGATGGATTGGAGCAGAGGACCTGTTAGGAAGCTCTTGCCACAGCCCAGGTGGGTGGTAAGGAGGGTCTATTCTTTGCGAAAATGGACATGAGAGATAAAACAGAGTTGGAACACCTTTATGATTTGCTGACTGATTATATCCAAGAGGTCAGCCCTGACAAGCACCATTGTTTTGAACTTGGGCTATTGAATGGATGATATTACCACTGATGGAAATAAGGAAGGTGGAAGAAGGAGCATTTTTAAGAGGGAAAACTGATCAGCTTAATTTCATTGTTCATGATTCTTTGGAGGTGCCAGGTGCGCCTGCTGCTCCACCATGGGGCATGGAAGTGACTGAATCTGGAGCTCAGAAGAGAAGTCAGGGCTGGAAATACTGATATACACTTGCCAAGGGAGAAAATGCAGTCAAACTGTAGCTTTATTTATTACATTCCAGGAAGCAATTAGATTAAAGCTCTTTTTCTCTCCTTTAGGGACTGATTGCCGAAGAGGGAAAAGATTCTCTTGTAAAGGGTGACGATCCTGAGAAATTTCGAGAAGCGCTGATGAAATTTGAGAAGTGCTTTGGTTTAGCTAAACAAGAGAAGTTGGTGACTTATTATTCATGCAGTTATTGGAGAGGACGAGTGCCTTGCCAGGGTTGGCTCTATCTTAGCTCCAACTTTTTGAGTTTCTATTCTTTTTTGTTGGGCTCAGAAAGTAAGTGGTTTTGTTGTTGTTGTTATTTTGTTATATACCATGATTAAGAAAACATGTCTCATTTCGGTTCCATATTTTCTTCACCACTTTGAAATAAGGTTCCGTATGAAGGGAAGGGAAGGAGGGAGTAAGCATTTATTAAGCACCTTCTATGCACCAGGCACAATACTAAATGCTTTTTTATATATTTGATTCTCACAACCCTGGGAGTAGGGGCTATTAATATGCCCATTTTATATGAGGCTAAGTGACTTGCCCAGGATGACGCAGCCAGTAAGTGTCTGTGCCTGACTCCAGGTTCAATGCTCTATCCATTCATTATACCACCTAGCTGTCTAGGTATATATGTATATGATATGCTTAAAGACTTTGAGAATGGAAAAAAGCACCTTTCAGATCTCTCATTTAGGGAGAACTCTTAATCTGGGGATTGAGATAAAAGATCAAATAAGCAATTTTAATTGCATCTAATCCAAAAGGCATTTATTAAGCACCTACTTGGCCTCTAGGTACACAAAGCCAAAAGGAGACAACTAGTCCTACTTTTCAGGTTCTACCTTCTTCTGGGCGATACAGCATATCTACGGATAAGGAAAAACTTGATGACTTGAGATAAGAGAGAACTAATAGCTGGGAGGAGCTGGAGGCAAGATATGATACTTGAACTGCATCCTCGGGCGTGGGAGAGAAATAGTCTGTAGACAAAGTAGAAGAAAAATCTGTTGGGTGCTTAATAAATGCTGATTGCCTACTTGGTTGGTTGGTTGGTTAACAATGGAGTAGCCAGGAAGTAGCAAGGGGAAAGGCAAGTGAAGCAGTACAAAGATGGAGTTTGGCCCGGGGCCCAGCCTAAACACTAGCCTAGCACTCATGGTACTCCTGGCAGTTGATTTCTGGGTATAAAAGGCTCAGAGAATGGCCTGAACCTCACAGGGAATTTGGTAACTATTACTAGGACAGTGCTTGAGGCTACATATTGCTCTGTGGAGATGCTTTAAAATCACAAGTTGGCTCTGCCTGTTTTCCAAAGATGATGTAACCAGCCTACTTGGTCCAACAATTTGGTCTTGTAGCCTCGGAGAAACTAGACAAGAAGTGCTACAGAACAGGATTTTTTTTTTGGCCCAGACCAATAGTTTCATTATTATTGGGAATTCCTTTTGCCAACAATAATGATGATGATGTTAATGGCTACCATTTCTATAGTGTTTTCAGATTTGCCAAGTTCTTGGTATATATGGTTTCTTTTGATCTTCACACTTAACTTCATGAAGCATGTCCTATTATTTTCCCATTTGAGAAATGAGAGGTTAAGTGACTCCCCTGGGGTCACACAGCTAAGAAGTGACTGAGGAGATGGGATTCAAGGTCATGTCTTTCTGCCTCTTGAGTCCAGTTCTTTCCCTACGATGCCAAGCAGCCATTGCAGATCAATTGTTTGTCCTTGTTCTCTAAGAGGATCAGTGACATCAGGAGGCAGGATGTCTTGACTTGCAAGTGAATTGGATTTTAGTGAGGCAGAGCTGTGCAAGGCCATCAGCCTCCTCTCTCCTCCAGAGACATCTGGATCCTGTAGCAAGACCTAGGTCAGGATGACTGGAGATGATGCCAGATGCAGTGGGAGGCCTTGGCCTTTCCAAGCTAAGATTTTTTCCAGGTCTCTGTTTGTCTGAGTCAGCACCCTCAGGGATTTAAGGCTTGATAAGAAGCGAAGCAAAGGATGGCCTAGTTTGCCTTCACAAAAGAACCAGTTTTTTTGGGGGGGGAGGCCCCTAGGGGTTTTGGCCAGAGCAGAAATAATTGCTATTTACATTTTCTTTGAGCCTTCTGTACCCCAACTGTGAATAAGTGAGACTTGGACCCAGGACCTATTTTGGGCCAGCCTGAGTAAAATGCTGGCGGATCGCAGAGTTGTATCTACTCCCGTACTTCTGGTCTGAGAGCATTGCCCTGGGACCTTGTCAGAGATGGGGCCTGAGCCAAATCTTCCAGTCTGAGACTCTTAACCCCAAGGCTGCTTCCCATTGTTCCACTTCATGCTGCCTCATAGCAGCAGGTGCTACTTATAAGTAAGATAAAAATTAATGAGAAAAAATTCTGGTAGAAAGAGGCAATTAAATTCAATAACAAAAGAGATGACTCTACATGTGTATGTTTTTAAAGTTCCTTTAGAATTTTTTCTCTGATTACCCTGAATAGATTCTAGAATGTAACGTTAGTTAAAATGTTCTGAACACATAAACAGCATTTTCTCCACACAGCTAATGGCTATTCTAAAAAAATAAATGTGATTAATAAATGTAAGTGAATTGTGAGAAATTAATCACCTCTTTGCTTGATTCATCTTTGCAGTCAAACTTGTTATCTCCTGGGATGCCATCTCCAAACTTGAAAAAACATCAAATGTCCTTCTCGCTGAGAATATCCATGTGTGTTCTCGAGGGGAAGATTACTACTTTTCAATGTTTTTGCACATTAAGGAAACATTCCTTCTCATGGAGCAGCTGGCCAACTATGCAGTAAGAAGACTTTTTGACAAGGAGACCTTTGAAAATGACCTAATCCTCAGCGATCCTCTTAAAATCACCAAAAGGTAGTAACAGTCCAATTGTCTTTGTTGCCTTTTTGTCTGGACCTTGGGAAGTAAATTCAGGTCTCTCCTCCGTGGGATTTGTCTGTCTCTCCCTCCCCCCTCCCCGGGCACATGGCTTATTCTCCCTAGGACTCAGTTTACTCATTTTCCGTTTGAGTGGGTTGGGATAGGTGGTCCCTAAGATCCCTTCCAACTTCAATAATAGCTGATGTGATTCAGTTTTTCCAGCCACTCAGTGTGGTAAATGGCCAGACACCTTATTATCCTGAAGCGTGGTCTCATTAAGTGACTTGCTCATGAGGATAGAGTACGTGTGCCTGATGAAATTCAAAGCCGGGTCATTTTGCCCTTCTAATTCGCCACTCTCACCATTGTGTCCCATCGCCTTTTCTGGCGCTGACTGACACGAGTAATTAACTGATTTGTGCCCTAATGGTACAGGTGTTCACTGTTGGCTTCGTTTCACCAGATGCATTTGTAAGCTTATTCATGTGCACTTCCCTTGGAGTTGTGTATTATTCTTGGATAATTTTTCTCTCGAGATGGCACTGTGGTTAGATCAGATTTCTGAAACACCATGGCTCCATAGGTTGAGGCAGGCTCTGCCCTCCAAGACCTTCTGGGCATTTTGGACAAGTTATAACGGCTTTGCTTTAAATAAAAGCAGTCTCTAAGGAGTCTTGCCGGGGTGGGGGGGTTGCATATTGAACTTGGCTAAATCTGCAGTTCCTTCTTTGATGATATTATACCTTGGATTCTAATGGATCTGTCCATTTCTGTCCTCTCACTGTGCCTTGTTCCAAGGCTTAACTTCTTGCTTGAGAAAAGCAACCAGAAGTAGCTGTTGGAAGGAACTTCTGACAAAAAAGGTGAAAAGTGAAGGCTGTATGTATGAAAGGAGGAGGAGGGACCCCTGAAGCACATTCCCCAGGAGGAGTGACCTGTCCAGGCTTTGACGATATGGTCTTCCTCCCTGGGCCTGAGCTTTCCTCTTCAGCAAGATGAGCCCTCTAAGATTCTATCTACTAGAGTCACAAAAGTTTTAAAAGTAGGAGAGACCCTAGGGGCCAGATGGTCAAATCTCATTTTTCAGAGGAGAAAACTGAGACCCAGGAAGGGACTTCTGACAAAGAAGGTGAAAAAGTGAAGGCTGTATGTATGAAAGGAGGAGGAGGGACCCCTGAGGCACATTCCCCAGGAGGGGGGAAGGAACCTGACCAGTGTTGCTCTTGGTCTTATCGGTCTAGAGCTGGAAGGGCCCTAGAGACCATATAGTCAAAGCCTCTCATTTTACAGAGTCGGAAACCGAGGCCAAGGGAAGAGGACTAGTTGGTCCAAAGTTATATTGGCAGTAAGTAGCTTGCTGCTTGGCAGTAGCAGCCAGACCGGAAGAAATGATGTCAGGGTTCTCTGGCTCACAACATAGATTGGGCTTGGTGCTCTTGCCCCTTTTCTCTCCCCCCTCTAAAATAAGCCTGAAATCCGGAAAGAGGATTTAATTGAGAACCTATCTGTGCTAATTTTCTATGTACCTTTAAAGAATTAGTCATAGGAATGAGACATTTTGTACGGTACACAAACATCAGTGCGGCGAGCTTTTTAATAAGAGGTAAGTGCTGTACCCCAAGCGGGGGACTAAAATCTCTATTTGTGTTTGCTTTCCATTTGATTGTTGTTGTCTTTACTACTGATGTCTTGTTTAGTTGTTAAAAGGTACTCTTCAAGGTCTTCTACCCCTTTTTCATATCCCTTTTTTCCATTTCAAAAGGGATCTGTCAAAAATTTACTTAGCTCCTTAGTCTTTGTTTAAAAGGAACGTAGCAAATGAATTTTTTGCTCTGCATAATTTCTCATGAGCGTCTTTTCAAAATTACATGCTTTTAAGTTCATTTATGAGAATGCTAACTTATTGAAAAGGCATACCCAAATGACATTTCAAATGAAGGTAAAAATTAATATAATTTGCTCTTAATGTGCATCAGTATAATTTTGAAACATCTTATCAAATACTCCCTCTCCCTGTGCCGGGAAGATAAGAAAGGAAAAAGGGACTTTGGCCTTTACTTCACCAAAAGTGTGTTTTGTTTTGTTTGTCAGCTGGATCCTATGATTTTTCTGGTACAGCTACTGACTGGCATCGACTGAGAATTGCCTGGGGGGAAATGGAGGATGAGGTACAGAACCTGAGCACTCCCAGACAGAATGGTTCTGAGGCAGGCCTCCAATCCCGGTCTTTATGACTGACCCCAATGCTGGCCTTTTTGCTGTTCTTGCCTTTTGCAAGTATTAGTTATTGCTTAATATGCACAGCACCCCATCCAAATGGCATTGGTGTTTGCCAGGTTTTGAGGGGCACTGAAACAACCATTTATTTTTCACGTTCTTCATAGATATCTTTATAAATTAATTAAATAACGGTGTTTATTGAACACCTGTTCCTCCTTTTGTATCGACTTGTATATTTTTGTATATATTGGGTTTTACCTTCAATTTTTGATATGCAGATGTGAAAGATTTTTGATAGCCTGATATGAAAAATGCTGATCAGAGAGTCGGTTGGAATCATACTTGTTAATTAGGAGGATTGATTTTTTTTAATAATTCACTCCGTAACGAAAGTTTCAAAGCCAACCACACATAAATAAAGACTTTTGAAATGTTTCCATCCATGAGCCACAACTGGGCGAGATTTTGTTGGAAGGAAGCATGGGAAAGATCAGCCTAGTATGAAATGGCTTGGGCTATCTGAGAAGGAATGGGCTTATTAAGCTTTTTAATATGTTTTCTTCTTTAGTGCACTAGTTGTTCCCTGACCCTTCCCCTGTCTGGTCTGCTAGAGGCAGAAGTAATGCCAGAGAAACCAACTCCAAATCTAAGGCCTCCCAACTCCAGCTTGAGCATCCTATATAGCCTGTCCTCGGTAACGTGCTACTTCTGGCTAGTCACTTAATGAATACAGAATTGAAGGATGAGACAAATCTTATTCCTAATTATATTTCTTTCCTGAAAGAAGTATTTCTTTATTGACAGATAGGGGGAGCCACAAGGCACAGAGGGCTGGACCTGGAATCACAAAGACCCGAGTTCAAACATTTACTAGCTGTGTGAGCCTAGAAAATAGCAAACCGTGCCAGTATCTGGGCCAAGAAAAGCTGGACGTGACCGAAAAACTATAACAACAACTATTTTCTGTTCCCAAGTCATCAGTTCTTCCTATCACTAAACATTAATAAACTGAGGTTTATCAGAGCTGAGTTCTAGTTCTGACCGACATTAACATGGATTCATGCCCTTAGTCAGGTTTTCAATGCCCTCACTGGGCCTCTGTTTCCCCTTCTGTTGAATGAAGGGTTGGATTTGATGGTTTCTAAAGAACTTTCTACTGCTAGAGTTCTGTGATCCTAACTCTTATAATGTATAATAATCTTTGCTTTATTTGGTTTTATGTGAGTGCTATCTCTGGCACCGTACTGGAAGATCCCAGCAGGCAAAGACTGTGTCTTTTAGTGTGTCATTCAGAGGTCCAAGCAGAGTGAGACTGAATAAAGACCCCATGAACAGAGCATCAGACACCCAACACAAACAATTCCTATCAACCAGGATGGGTAACCTTTTGAGATTAGCAAGCTTCACCACCTTCCCAAATTCTTTAGCCATTCCATGTTTTTCACACCTCCATTCACTCTGTTCCCTGGTTTTTTTTTTTAAGTAATAATAATAATTGCTAGCCTTTGTGCTGAAATAAATTAATAATTAAATATTTATTAAGCACCTATGTGCTTAAATAAAATAAATTAAATAAAGACATTGTGCTCAGAGTTTTACTTATTATCTCATTTAATCTTTACAACAACTCTGGGAAGTAGGTAGTAGGTACTGCTTTTTATCCCCATTTCACAGATGAGGAAACTGATACAGACAAGAAGCAACCCAGCTAGGAAGCATGTGAAATCATATTTGAACTCAAGACTCCCGACTCCAGGCCCAGTACTTTGTCTACTGTACCACTGAGCTGTTTTTGAGTCCATTCTCATCCATCTCCATCTGCTGAATCCCTACCCATCTTTTACTCTTTTTCCACAGAGCAATGGAGAACCTGGCACGCAGTGAGCACTTCAGTTCATTTTTTAGACTCCCCAAAGAAGAGAACCTGAAAGAAATCCATGAATGTTTCTTACGGATGCCATCTAGCCATATGGTTACTCATGGGAGAATGTGTATTTTTGATAACTACATCTGCTTTGTCAGTCAGGACGTCAGTACCTGCAGTGTGATCCTGCCACTAAAAGAGGTAGGAGAGTTGAGGCCTTTCACAGACCAAAGAACGTTTTTCTTTCTGTTCAAAATTGGGTGAGAGTTTCCTCTTTAAACTTATCTGTATTAATTTCATTGTTGTGTTGTGGAATAACTATTTACTAGTTAGAAACTCAGTGACTTGTTTCGGCACGCTGGGTGACAAGAGGCCAGCCCCAACACCCACCAGCTAAGAGCCATTATCTCACAAGGTACATGCGATTCAAAGAGAGACTAGATCAGAGCTTGGTGAGCCTTGCCAAAATTGGTCCCCGAACACTTCTGAAGTCCCGGCCCCTATGCTAGGCAATGGGGACACAGTTATCAAAAAAAGGCAGAAATTTCTGTTTTCAAGAAGCCTGCATTTTTTCCAGAGGGAGACATGTCCACATTAAAGTATATATAGAAGAGACAGTTGGGGAGGGAAAGTTCCAGCAGGCATAGGGGGATCTTGCCAAATGATATCTTTTGTCACTGTATTTTGTAGGCCAAAACTTCTTCCTCCAGAAATAAAATGGCTTAGCCCAAGGTTCCGTGGGTCAATATTGAGGTTTCAAATGCCAGGACCTGTTCTTGTACCACAGAATCAGGAGACTACTGTCTCTGAGGCTTTGTGTGAAAAATAAAGCTCATGTTTGTTCTTTTCTCTTCAGGTCCTTGCTGTCGACAAGATAGAGGACTATAGTCATTCAATCATCATTAGCATTAAAGGAAAGAAAGCCTTTCGATTCGCTGACATCAAAGATTTTGAGCAGCTTGTGGCAAGACTGAAACTTGCATGTGGAGCAGCGTCCATTCCACAGCAGGATGTTAGCACAGAGGTAATTATGTAGCAGCTCTTCTTCTCAGGGCTCTGTTGGATGGTGCTTCATCCTTCCAAAAGTAATAATACTGGTGGTGCTGGAGGTGGTATTAAGTGACATGTATAGAGGGCTCTGGGGTAGCTAGGTGGCTTTGTAGTGGATAGCCCTCCAAGCCTAGAGACTCAAAGACTTATCTTCCTGAGTTCAAATCCGGTCTCAGCCACTTATTGGCTGTGTGATCCTGGACAAGTCACTTAAACCCTGTTGGCCTGAATTTCCTCATCTGTAAAACGAGCTGCAGATGGAAATGGCAAAAGCACTCCAGTATCTTTGCCAGGAAAACTCCAAATGGGGTTACAGAGAGTCAGACACGACTGAAAAACTAATACAGTTTTTAAAGACTTGCATATTCTTTATGAGTATCATTTCATTAACTCCTAACAACAAGCGTGAGAGGTATGGGCTATTATAATTTCCATTTTATAGATAAGAAAACTGAGACCCAGGAAGGTGGTTTAGTGACATGTTTAGTGACATCTAGTGTCTGAGACAAGACTAGCAGTCCATCTATCATTCCATGCTGCCTCTTGGTAATAGCACCTGTTATCTTCCAAGCTACACCTACACAATTTCTAATAATTGAATTAATTTGTGATCCACCAATATGAGCATTCCTTCAACAGCACATCCATGCCTTCCATTAGTCAATCGACAAAGCATTTATTAAGCACCTACCATGTGCTTAGGAGGAGTGCTAGATATTTTCAAGGTTCCAGAGATATAAAGACAGTTAAAAACAATCTTGTAAGGTCTTTACATCATGGGCTGCTCTTCTGGATTCTTTCTGGGAATCCACACATAGTACTAGAGCTTGTCTGTCCACTCGTTATCCCTTGCTCTTGCGTGACAACCCTCCCCCTTCATTCCAGGTCCTCTAGCTAGCTCCCTAATATTCTGTCCAGCAGTTCTGTCAAGGGATTGGAAAGTCCAGAAGCCTGAAGTTTGAGGGAAAGTACAGGGAAGGAGCAGAGATAATGAATTCTGGTTTGCACATCCTAAATTTGAGATGTCTATAGAATGTTTGGCTTTCTTAGAGAAAATGCTCAGCAGTCTAGGGGCAGATATAGGGAGCTCTATGTAGATCTCAGATAATCTTCATAGAGATGATAATGGAACCTCTGGGAGCTGATAAGATCACTAAAGGAGATCATACAGAGCAATGATTTTTCATCTGGAGTCTATGAAGTGATGTAAGGTTACTTTTAATCATTTGATAACTGTTTTGCTATAATTGTTTTTCTTTTGTAACCTAAGGTATTGTATTTAATTTATTTAAAAGCATTATTCTAAGAATAATCCTCACCAGGCTGCCCAAGGGTCCTACCACCCCCAAAAATCAAGAGTTCCTGGTAAAAGAAGGACAAGGACAGAACCTTGGGGAGAGTCACAGTTAGAAGGCTTGATCTGGA
Source organism: Sminthopsis crassicaudata (assembly GCF_048593235.1). NCBI lineage: Eukaryota > Metazoa > Chordata > Mammalia > Dasyuromorphia > Dasyuridae > Sminthopsis > Sminthopsis crassicaudata. The sequence continues at coordinate 70,495,583 of NC_133623.1, forward strand.
TGAGGAATTAGCAAATGGGATTGAGAAGGAGCAGCCGGGAGAGAACAGAATTCCCCCCAAACTAGAAGAGAGCGGTATTTAGAAGGAAGAAATCAGGACTGAGAAAAGGCCTGATTTGGCGCTGGTAATTTTTGGAGAGAGCGGTTTGAGTGGAGTGATGAGATTGGAAGCCAAACTGGGCAGGGTTTAGAAGAGAAGGACAGGAGAGGAAGTTAAGGCTCCAATTTGAAACTCAAGATATTTATCCAGGAAGGGGAGGAAAGAGATGGCTAGTGGGCATGTTCAGATCAAGTGGGGATTTTTTCAAGGTTGAGAGAGAAACATTTTTCTCATTCACCTCCATAGAATGTTCTCTACCTTGCCATTGAAACCTTTGCACCATGGAAACTCTCTCCCTCCCACCCCAGGACTAAGTCTCACACTGGAAATAGCCTCTCCCTATTTGGTTGGTTCCTCCCCAATCCAACTTAAGAAGAGGGCCTAGGCCTAGGCCTAGAGATTGGTCCCTCTCTCAACTGCACTGCTGACTTGTTTACCTCCTTTTTATGTGCTGTTTCCCTCCACTGAAATGTAACCTCAAAAAATAATTTTTTTTAAAAAATTGCCTTAGGGACAGCTAGATGGTCAGTGCTAGGACAAAGGAGTTAAGGGTGGAGGATAGTACTGAGGTGAGTTGGTTTACCTTGGGGAGGGCTGTCAAGATAGGAAAAGAAGGACAGAATAGCCAGTCCCAGGAATAATGTGGCCTGGTAAAGAATTGAGGGCTGGAGAATAGAGGTCATTGTGAGATTAAAGAACAGGGTTAAAGGTTTATAACCTATAAAGGGGCTAACAAAAGATGGAATAGTAAAGGATTAAGAAACTTGGGAGTTGATGAACATGGAAATGGGCCCCTTATAGCTGAGGGCAAGGTGCAGGTTGTGATCTACTCTGAGAGCAGCTGACAAGTAGTTCAGAGGAAATCTGAATGGTGAGAAAACCGGAAGTTGGGACATCGGAGGGGGCATCCGTTTGAGTACTGCAGTCCCTTAGTTTGAAGACAAGAAATGAGGAAGAGAGAAGAACTGAGTTAGGCACTGAAACCTTTGTTGAAATGTTGGCGTTTGCAGTTGTAAGACAGCACTTGGGAAACCTGCTGGTGCCCCACCATCATTTCTCCTTTTAGGAAACACTGCCACCAAGTGGGCCAAATGCTAAATAAGGCCTGCATTTTACCTGAAAGCTTTATGACTACTTTGAATTTTTACCTTTCTTTAAAGGATTGCATGCTAAAATATCTAGACTCTAATGCCATTTACCAGTTAAGTCTATAATTATTACTGAGTGATTTTTTTAAAGAAATAATTCAGGTCTTAACGGCATTTTAGAATCATGCAAGAAATGAGATTAAATTGCTTTCTCTGTCTTACCAAGCAGTCCTACTGCTTGGCTAATGCCGGTGGGAAGTCAGAGACAGAAGCAGAGGGCAGCTCTTTGTTGGTAGCAAAGAAATGCACGTCCACTGAGAAATAACAACCAAAAAAACCTTCAGCCCTACTGTGAACGAATGGAACAAATCCGATTTTGTAGGAAGAAATTATGAATTTGAGGAACTCAGAGAGACATGGAAAAGTCTGTACACACCGATGCAGAGCCCAAAGAATAATCTACCCAGTGATTACAGCAATGTCATCGAAAAGATGTCTACCAGGAAGCTAAACTCTGAATAAGTAAAAAAGCAAGGAAGAGAGACCGAGAAATCTGTGACTGAGAGATGGGGAGCTCCCGAGGCAGGATGGGGTGGCCAGCATATATTTGTGCTTGATTGGTTTTCTCCATCTGGGGTGAGAAGGGTCCCCTACCCCTGAAATGCCCGTGACGTGAAGGCAAAAGACATCAATGAAACTTCAAAATCGACTGGCTTAGCTCTTCCTTCCTGACCATTATTTTAGTATCACAAGCCTAGTGTCATATCTAGCTTTTGGGGAGAATTTTCCTTTCTGCCTCATCTTGCATTCTGCATTGTCCCAGGAGGCCCCCCACCTGCTGCTAGGAAATGTAACACTTCAGAATACCGAAGTGACTTTTGTTTGGGTCTTAGCCTCTCAGCTGGTAAAAAGCCTGTTTGCTAATTAAATTTCACTGTGCCCTGAAATTAATTAGAGAGATACCATCATGGCCTGATAGCCCAGAAGCAGAGAAGACAATCTCTGATTATAGCTTATTTATTACTAGGGAGATATTTTCAAAATGCGGCTTACAATCCACATTAGGATTCTGAAAAGGGTTTCTCTCATGGAGACTGGAAAGCACCCAGGTCATCCTGGTAACATTCTGACTCTCCTTTGTAGGCCGGCCCCAGTGCTGACCCCGGGAACGCCTCCAAGGGGCCCTCTCTGATGGGACAGAGAGATTGTGGCAAGACCGTGAGCACACAAGCTTTAATGACAGAATTCCACCCTCAAGATTTGGAGAATCTTGACTCCAAAATGGTAAGAAAACAGACTTTGCACATCTAATAGCCGAGATGGAGATCTGAAAATGAAGGCAAAGCTGAACCACAATGGGAAAACATCTTCCTTTTGAGAGTTAAAATTCCCTCCCGTCTGATGAATGTAATTCTGTCTTGTGCTAAGGAATAACAATGAAAGCCAGCTGTGGAATAATAACTGTGCTCATCCACAGAATTGGATAGTTATCTGCCTAGTGGTTGAGATGATAAAGGGGAACCAAAGGATTCAGGATGTGTTTTGCCTAAATCAAATAATAATAATAATTGCATTTTTATAGAATTTCACAGCGTACTCTCCCCATTCATTTGTTTCTTTGTTTCTTAATGATCTACCCAAGGAACAAAGAATGCATCAGGGAGGCACGATCAGACCCCGTGAATTTTTTTTTTCCAGTGAGTCTTCAAACCCTTCCTAAGAAGAGGGCTCTTATTGACCTTGCTCAATCCAAGGTTTTGATTACAGTTTAATGTTGGGAAGCGCAGTAAAGGTGCTTGGGCTGTCTCTTTCCTGTCACGATGAGTTGCTTTGAGTTTTCTCTTATAGTTGAAAGAAAAGATGAAGGAACAATCGTGGAATATACTCTTTGTGGAATATGGCCGTGGCGTTAGCATGATTCGGACAAAAAAGACGCGAGACTTGGTTGTGAGGGGTATTCCTGAGACTTTAAGAGGAGAACTGTGGTTGCTTTTTTCAGGTATTTTTACACACACACACACACACACACACACACACACACACACACACACACACACACACACACACACACGTTGCCAATTACTGATCAAGTGAATATTGTAGGTAGAATATGTAGCAACCTAAATAAAAATACTTCTAGAGATTAAAACAAGTAAAGTCAAATCCAGCTCATGAAAACATCATTTTCTTGGGTAAGGCTCGTGCCCTTCAAATAAAATAAAACCATGGCTTGTTTTGGGTGGTTGTTACTCTGTTGCTCAAATATTACTCTAGTAATTGAACACTTAAGAGGCAAGTGGGTTATCTTGAAGAGCTTAAGGGAGAACACCAGTTTTTTGAGGGAGGGAGAGTTGCCTCTGCTCTTTTTAGGTCACTTGATGTTCAGAGCCCCAGGCAACTCTAGGTCCCAATACTGCAGACCTGTTGCCTGTCTGAATTGGTGGAGGGAATCATCTTACTTGGAAACACTTTGCAGAAGTCCAGTTCCTTCTCCCTATCCCATTAAAAGAAAAATTATTTGAATATAAAGGAGAAACTTAAATTGCTGAAATTCAATTCATTGTGTTTAATTTACCAAAAAAAAAAAAGAAGAAGAAGCAGCTTTATCATCTTCTTCTGTCTGCTAATATCATTTTTTCAGGTGCTATTAATGACATGACTACCAACCCTGGCTATTATGCTGACCTGGTGGAGCGGTCTTTAGGGACATATACGGTAGCGACTGATGAAATCGAACGTGACTTGCGTCGCTCCCTACCTGAGCACCCTGCCTTTCAAAGTGACACTGGTATATCTGCATTGAGGCGGGTACTCACAGCATATGCGCACCGGAACCCGAGAATTGGCTATTGCCAGGTATGACTGCCAAGAGAGCCCAACTCTGTTGATAATCCAAAAGATAAAATCTCCTTAAATCCAACCCTATTAATCATAACTGGCAGATGTGAGCCCGGTAGGAGTCAATAGCGCATAATGTTATTATGTTATATGTATATATGTTATTATATAGCTATTATAAGTGCCATACTTCAGAGAGCTAAGTATACTTAAGCATAAGACAAGACATTTTAGCTCTCTGGTCTTCAGCTTCCTTTTCTATGAAATTAATTTTTCCTAGCTATTTATTAAGAGGTCTCTTAAAATCGAATTTGAGTGCATAAATCTATAACTGTTTATTGGGCTCTTGCAATACTTTTTCTACTGGGTTATTGAATTGTTTTCCCTCTCTACCTGGCCCACCCCCAGGGGATTTTCATTTACTATTACTATACAAATAACTTCCATATCTATAGATATCCTTGATCTTTTCCCTCTCCTCCAGTCAGTTCCCCAGCAGCCCCTTGCATCTCCACCTGCCTGTGCTGCAACATGTCCAGAGGATTTGAACAATTTACTGAAGGGGAAGAAACCCAAATAGAGTGAATTTTTTAATGCAAAAATTACTTCTGTTTTTTTCTTCCCTTCCAGATTTACCTGGCTTTGTTTTCCACCTTTAAAAATTTGTTTTCATGATTGAAGCACAAATTATAAAAACCAAACACAAAAAAACTGAAAAAATCTTTGAGAAAATGTCCAACTTCACTATAATAATCTTCTCATGTTTCTCTAAACTTCTTGTATATCATTTCTTACTTCTTACATAAATTAAAACAACTCTGAGGTGCTACTTTGCACTTACCAAATTGGCCCTGTTCATTAAACTCAGTGCTGGTAGGGTTGTGGAAAAACAGGATTCACTCATTCATTGCTAATGGAATTGCAAACTAACTGAATCTTTTTGGGGAAGCAATTTAGGCATGTAATGTCAAAGATACAAAAACAATGCCCTGCCCACCTCCAGATCCAGTCATTACCCTGTTGGTGATGAGGTGCCAGAATTGAGGGTAAGAGATCCCCTAATAGCAATGGGATCCCCCTTAAGGTTTTGGAAAGAATTTGCAAACCCCAATAAATACAGGCACGAGAATGGATTTATTTATGATAAGAAAACAGCTTTCTTAGCAGGCAAACTCCTGTTAGGAATGAGCAAAAATGGGTTGACAAACTCTTGGTTGTATCAGGTTAGTCTTGGCCTGTAGCCAGGGAGCAGTTTGAGCAACTCAATAGAGGATGTTGACTATGCCCCAGGCCAAGATTTCCAATTGAATGAGATTACTAATCTGGGAGTTGTCTGGGAAGGTTGTGCTCCTCCCAGAAGCCAGGAGAGTTGGAGAGTCAGGAGCACCCTGCCCCCAAAGGTTCCTTTCTGATCCCTCCCCAATAAAGGGGGTAAATTTACATCAGGGCCCCCAAAGATTAAAGGGGACACAATTTACATCATTGGGAATATAACCTGAAACTCTTTCCTTTCATATGTGGAGGTTAAAATTGTCCTACCTACACATAATGTATTTTTTCTTCAATTTTAGGCAATGAACATTTTGACATCAGTGTTACTTCTGTATGCAAAAGAAGAAGCAGCTTTTTGGCTTTTAGTCGCTGTGTGTGAACGTATGCTGCCTGATTATTTTAATCAGCGGATTATTGGTAAAACATGTTTAGAGTAAATGCCTGCCTCTTCTGAAATAATAAACCAAATGACCAGGGAAATAAAATTGCTGGCTTAAGTTACAGAAGTTGAAACAGAAAATCAAACAGTTTTAAAATAATTTTCAGGAGACTTTTAGTGTTCATTTTATCTGTTCTTTAATATGTTGCCTTAATTTTTAAAAGTGCTAACCTGCTCTGATTCTTAACAAAATAGAAGTCCTAAGACCATTCTCCAGCTTCTAATGCAGAATCAACATGAAATTTTCAGAGCTGTTGGGAAATTTTTTTGAGGGTATCTTGGGAGTGCTTATAGTCAGTGAGCTTAGCTTCCCATGTTTATATGGAAACATAGATATCTGTGTTTCCACATAAGTGTCTTCTGAGAATGATCATTGTTTGGAGATACCTTTTCTCAAAAGATGGCCAGCCTCTAGTAGTTAACTAAGACCTTGTTTCTTTGCTTAAGTTATTCATGGATGATCCTTCTTTATTAAATGCTTCTAAGTGTGTGACATTGTACTTATTAGCTCCTGTGGGTGTTTTACCGAATTTTGACTTCAAAAAGCTTAAAATCCAAGAGGGAGAGATAAGATAGTCCCATATCTAGTGATGGATCCCAAGAATCTGAGAGGGTCTTGAGGTCATCCTGTGGCACCATTCAATAATCTCTTGGGTCAAATCAAAGTAAAGAAAGTCTTATAAATACCAAGTCTGAAATGTTTTTTGGTTCCTCCACAGGTGCCTTGGTAGATCAGGCAGTCTTTGAGGAACTGATCAAAGAGCACCTTCCTCAGCTGATGGGTCACATGACTGACATGACCTTCTTTTCCTCGCTCTCCCTCTCCTGGTTCCTCACCCTCTTTATCAGTGTGCTTCCTATTGAAAGTGCCGTGAATGTTGTGGACTGTTTCTTCTATGATGGCATAAAAGCCATCTTACAGCTGGGACTGGCAGTGCTTGACTATAACATGGGACCATTGCTGGCATGTAAAGATGATGCTGAAGCTGTCACAGTATTAAACAGGTACTGGTAGAATTGTCAAGTCACTCTAGGAATCTGAGAAGTCATCTAACCCAATTCCTTTGCTTTAAATGATAAATAAGAAGAAGAGCTATCATTTCTGTCGTGCTTAAAGGTCTTTGGAGCACTTAACAAATGGCTTCTTCTTTTTTTAAGAATAGCTTTTTATTTTTCAAAATACATGCAAAGATATCTTTCAAAACCTTGGGTTCCATCTTTTTCTCCCTCCCTCTCCCCCTCTCTCTTCCCTAGACAGAAAGTAATCCAATACAGGTTAAACATGTGCAATTCTTCTAAACATATTAACACATTTATCATGTTGTGCAGGAAAAATCAGATCAAAGGGGGAAAAATTACAAAGGAAACCCCCCCAAAAAAACCAAAATAAAACAAAACAAAAAGATGAAAATACTATGCTTTGATCCATGTTCAGTCTCCATAGTTCTCTCCAATGAACTATCTTACATTTTCTTCTATTTTTTTTCATTTTTTTGGTTTGACTGATTCTTGATGTTTTATTGAGTCATTCACTTCCATTTATCCAATTCTAATTTTAGTGAATTATTTTCTTCAGTTAGTTTTTTATCTCCTTTTTATTTTCTTTTTTAAAAATTTTTTCTCATTTATCTTTGTATTTCTTTGCATTTGGCCAATTGTACTTTTTTTTTTGAGGCTAGGGTTAAGTGACTTGCCCAGGGTCACACAGCTAGGAAGTGTTAAGTGTCTGAGATCAGATTTGAACTCGGGTCCTCCTGAATTCGAGGCTGGTGCTCTATCCACTGCGCCACCTAGCTGCCCCCCAATTGTACTTTTAAAAAAGTTATTTTGTTCATTGGAATTTTCCCCCCTATTTCACTAATTCTGTTTTTAAGGAGGTTTTTTTTCCCTCATTTTGCCAAATCTATTTCCTCTCCCAAGATTTCTTTTTAAAATTTTTTTCTTCTTTATTAAAGCTTTTTATTTTTCAAAACACATGCATGGACAATTATTAGCCCTTGCAAAACCTCGGGTTCCGGTTTCCTCTCCTCTTTCCCCCATCCCCTCCCTTAGATGGCAAGTAGTGTAATATAGGTTAAACATGATAGAAATATATGTTAAATCCAATATATGCATACATACAAATCTTCTTAAAATAATAAAAAATAAGAAGTGGTTTTCTTCAGTATATATTTTTTTTCCATTTCACCAAATGTATTTTTAAGGAGTTACTTTCTTCAGTTAATTTCTGTTTCCTTTTCCAAACTCTCCTGCAAAGCTCTCATTTCCTTTCTCCATTTTTCTTCTAACTCTTTTCAGATCCTTTTTGAATTCTTCCAACAGAGTCTTTTGAGTTAGAGACCAGTTTATATCCCACTTTGAAACTTCAACTGGAAGCATTTTTGCTTTTAGCATCCTCAGGGTTTTGGGTTCTGATCGTCCCTGTCTCCATAATAGCTATCTATTGTCAGAGCTATTTTTTGCTTATTTTTAAAGGTTGAGGTCTACGGCACAGGGGAGATTGTACTGAGCTTCCTCTACAGAGTGACAGTGATTTCTCACTGCCCTGGGGCCAGTGCTGCAGATTTTCTCACTGTGCTGGCTAGGTCTGGCTAGGTCCTACTGTTATGCAGGAGTTCAGAGGCTCACTACTTGCCTTCTGTGGTTGCATTGGAGGTCTCACAGCTAGTGTGCTGGTCCACTGGCTTTTGAACTAGCATAGAGCCAATGCTGCTGTATTTTGGCTACGAGATTCCCACTAGATTCCTCACATGGATCCCTGTCCTCCCTGGGCCTTCCTGGGATGTGCCTCTGCTGGGTTGCATTTCCCCTGCCCCTCCCTCCTCCTGCCCAGTTGAGATAGACCTTTCCTAAAATGCTGCAAATTTGTTACTCTCCAAATATTTGTGGGTTGTCACTCCAAAATCTGTTCAGAGGCTTGCTCTGGTGTTGATTCTGAGGGACATCAGGAAGAGCAAAGTCCTTTAAGCTCCTTTCTATCATCTTGATTATACCCCCTTTCTCCCTTCCTCCAGTTCTTTCTCTGGGTACTCTCTCCATCACAAATCTATTGAAACTGGCCTCAATCATCTCATTGTTGAACAGAGCTATGTCCATCAGAATTGATTATCACATAATCTTCTTGTTGCCGTGTATAATGATCTCCTGGTCCTGCTCATTTCACTCAGCATCACTTCATGTCAGTCTCTCCAGGCCTGTCTGAAATCATCCTGCTGGTCATCTCTTATAGAACAATAATATTCCATAACATTCATATCCCATCACTTATTCAGCCATTCTCCAACCATAAAAAAACTCTAGAAGGTAAGTGCTGTTATTATTCCCATTTTGCAGTTGAGGAAACAACCAAAGAAAGAGTAAGTAACTTGCCTAGGGTCACACAGCTAATAAATATCAGAGGCTGAATTTGAATTCAGGTTTTCCTGGCTCCAGGTCTAACACTCTCCCACTTGCCTTCAGAGTCATTAGAATCATTTTAAGTATTGATGGCACACTTGCTATAATTTACTCACCACTTTCCAAGATTATGCCGGGAGAAGATATAGATCCGTTCTCTGGGAGCTTGTAGTGGAGCAAATAGTTGTTGTTGCAGCTAGGTGGTGCCAAAGTAGTCTGACTTCTCTTCCTGAGTTTCAAATGGAACTTCAGACACTAACTTGCTGTGTGACCCTGGGCAAGTCACTTCACTTCATTTGTCTCACTTTCTTCATTTGTAAAATGAGTTGGAGAAAGACAAATAGCTTCATATCTCTGTCAAGAAAGCCCCAAATAGGGTCATGAAGAGTCGGACATGACTTAAAAATGGCTCAAGGACAACAACAAATTTTTAAAGCTCTTCTTCATCATCTGCCTTCCCCGTAAGCCCCCCGGATCTTCCAGTCTTACACCTCATTTCTCTCCATCACTATACTCTGAATTCCAGTTACACTGGCCTCCTTCCTGTTCTTCCTACAAGACACTCCATCTCTAGACTCTAGATGTTTTTGCTGGCGATCCCCCATGTTTGGGAACATCTCCTTCCAGAGCTCTGCCTTCTGACTTCCCTGCTTTCTTTTAGAAGCCTTTTATGGTTCTCCTTAATTCTCACCTTCTTTCTGAGATTGTTTCCAGTTTATGCTATCTGTAGCTTGTTTGGGCAGAGTTGTTTGTATGTGGAATCCCCCATGAAAGACTAGAAGCAAAATATAAACTCCAAGAAGAGGAAGAACAGGATGGGGTTGCGGTGGCCAGGGAAGGTGTCCTGCATGAGATAGGCCTTAAACTGGGGTTTGAAGGAGGAGTACATGTGTAGATGGAGAAGAGAACGTAGAACATCTCAGGCAAGCCTAAGAAAAGTCCTGTAGGCAGGAAAGAGGATATGTTCTCCATGAAGGGCAAAGTTATTGTCCCAAAAGAGGGCAACAATCAGGTGTTACTTTGTCCTAATTATCTGTGGTCCCATGAACTTTGACACTAATATTCCTTTTGACAGGTTCTTTGACAATGTCACTAATAAGGACAGCCCACTGCCTTCCACTGTTCAACAGGGTTCAACTACAAGTGATGCCAAAAGCCAACAGACTAAAGTCGATATTACAGATTTGATTAGAGAAGCAAATGAGGTGAGTTTTTGAATAGTGACAGCATTGATAGAGCTTCTTGGCCGTTTGTTCCCATTTTGTTAACTGAATAGTGCCTGGGAAACATGGTGGCTAGCGCCCAAGGGCCAGGTAAAGAAAATCCCAATAGAACTATCAATAACATTTAAAACCCAACTTTATTTTGAAAAATGATCTTTACAAGCTGTCAGCAGACCACATAACCCCTCTGGCTGTGTTCCCCTTTCTTTAATGTGAACTTATTTGTCTATTTCTTTCTGTATAAAGTCAATTAAGTTAATGCATTTAAACCATATGAAGTTACTGTAAAAGAAGGTAATAAATTATACCTTTCTTCTAAGAGACTCCATGCATTTCATAAATATCGTTGCACTTAATTTTAGATGAGTAATAAATGGACGTCTCATCAATAATTATATGAAGCAGAACAGGAAGTAAGTAACGAGAAGCCAGAGATGGGTCCCCACGTGGTACTATCCCAGGAGCCTGCTTTACACATGCCTCCCCCCTTCCCAGCACTGCCTGCCTTCCAGGTCTGTTTGCCAGGCTTTTCCCTCACCCTCCCCTCACTAAACGCCAACATCCACAGTGCCCTCTCTTGGGAAGAACTCCCATGTAATGGAGTATATACACCCCTTTCACTTGGTCATAGGTCCTGGGCATATATCATATGCCTGGGAGCAGTTGCACAGAACTCCCATATAAGTGATAAAGCTAAATTTAGCCCTTCCCTCTCTTTCTACAGCATATAAGGGGTTCTTAACCTACGGCCCATTAATTCATGTTTTTCAAAAAGTGTTTTAATAACTTTTCCAGTAGAATTATTTTGCTTTCATTTAAAGTACAAATGGCAAAATGAGATAGTCTCTGCCCTAAAAGAGTCAAGACTCTACATCATGGATATCAGGAGTTTGTAAACTTGGTTTAAAAAATACTTTGATATCTGTATTTTAATATAACATTTTCTTTTCTTTTCTTTTCTTTTTGCTGAGGCAGTTGGGGTTAAGTGACTTGCCCAGGATCACACAGCTAAGTGTCTGAGGCCAGATTTGAAAATGTAACATTTTCTTTGTACTCATGACTTATTTTATGCTTTTAATAATTTTCTGAGAAGGAACACTTAGGCTTCATCAAATAACAGAAAAATGAACCCCTTTACTAAATCCTATATTTCTGGCATCTAATGCAGTGCCTTACAAAAAGCAGGTGTTTAATTAATAATAATACTGGATATATTTAACTGAGTTGAATTACATTTCAAGTAATCCCCAATGCTCTGAAGTCTTTCTTGGTGCATGACAAAGATAAAATGATAAAGTGGGTTTTTTTTACATCAATCAGGCAAGACCTTTGGAAAATCAAATAAGTAACTTTGCACTGGATAATTAAAAAAAATTATTATTTTGCTTTCTAATCCTATGTAGTTTATTTAATGCTTTTAAAAACATTGTTCTGAGGGAGTCCATCTGTAAGTTTCATCAACTACTGCCAAAGGGGGCCAGGACACATCAAAAAAAGGAGAAGCCCTACTCAAGTATGTCCTTCCCCTTCACTGAGGCATCGGAACCTAGTGTAAACCATGGCTCTGTCACTTACCACCTATGTGACATCGAGCTGCCCATTTGACCTCCTCTATAAAATGTGAGGGGATCTGAGGGGGTACCCCATAAGGGGTCCTTTCAGCTCTGAATCTCTCACCAGATCTGGCTTGGACTCAGGAAAACATGAATTCATTCCCACTTCTTAGCTTCAGTGATCTTATCAGTAAAATGAGGCCTTGGGCTTGAGAATCTACTTCTGAGCTTCCTTCCAGCTCCAAATCTGTGATCCTAAATCACTTCTTCTCCGATTCCTGTCATCTATTGGTACTCATTAAAGCCTGGCTTTTTCCCAGTCTTAGCAAATTTCTTGGCACTATTCTCAAAGCCGACTGCTCTTTCTCTCCCACCCGGACACATGGGACCAGGAAGAAGCACTCAGTAGCATGTCCTTTGCAGATCCATTACTTTATAGCCACCTCACCTTTAAAGCTCATTCTAGTCTCCCCAGATCCATCTTGCTGCCATCTATGACCCTCAAGTCATTTTCCCTCCTTTCCAATATATTTAATAAATGGCTCCTTTAGATGCTCTGATCTCCCACCTCCTTAACTTCTTTCTCCAATCCACCTCGACCCTAAACAAGAGAGCTCATACCTTAACACTGCAGCTTTTAACTCCTCTTTCCCTGTCACTTGCTCTGGGTAGCAGAATTCCTAGTTAGGCCATACTCTGGAGAGAAAACTGGAACTTGGCTGGGGAAGTTGAAACTTCTGCAGGAGTTGACCAAAGGATTTCAAAGCCATTTATCTCGATATTGAATCCTTTGTGAAAAAGCTGCCCATAGAAATGCTGTCATTCTTCCTATAGAAATACGGTGATATTCACTACGAGGATGTGTATAGCATGCGGAGGAGAAGTCGGCTGTATGTGATTCAGGTGCTTGAGGAAACCACAAAGCAGAATGTGGTAAGTGGGTGGAGGAAATGAAGCCACACAATGTAGTTCTTTCTCTTTGGGCATCTTTTGAAGACAGTCATTCCGTGGGAGGAGAGATGAAAAGGAGCCCAGAGACTTATTGGGACTTCAGGGACTGCTTTAGAAACTTTTAGAGGAAATGATCTATTTGTCCCCTTCTGGCTATAGCGCAAGTCATTAGCAACCCTTTGTGTGTGATCTGGCCAGCACAGCTATAACTCGGGGAAGAATGTAAGCATTCAGGATTGGCATTTGTATAGTGGGCTCTTCAGCGAGACCCTGACTTAGTCATGCTGACAGAAATGCTATTGTGCCAGAACTGAATATTGTGAGCCGGGCAAGGTGGAACATGCAAGGCTGAAGTGGATAAGTCAATCAAATGTCTGGTCTGGCAACAATATGGTGAGTCCCGGGATGCAGGACCAGGTGTCCATGGCAAGTTGGAAATGGCCTAAGTCAAACTTCTTTTGCCAATCAGTAGTAAGATGGGGCCCATGATCCTCCATTACACCTTCAGCCTGGACCAGCTTAGGGAGACCTATTCTTTAAAAAACAACCATACAATAAGCACCCCCAAAAATGCTTTGACATTAGAATGATCAAGCTTGTATCCGAAGAAGAGCTGTGGAAATGGGCGAGTGAGGGCATGGCAATGGTGGCTCCGCTTTTGTTTTCAGAGGATCAGTAAATATTGCATATGATGTCAGACTTTTTTAGGATGTTGGTTAGTTTTGCTAAACTTCTTTTCCTCTTTTTTATTCTTATCAGTAGAGATGATTGTCTAGGAGGAGGTGGAAGGAGAGACACGTTGGAAATATAGATGATATAAAAACAAAAGATAGTAATCAGATTTTTTTCTTTTAAAAAAATCACTAGTTAATAAATCCATACCAAAAATATTAATTCTTCTTAGTGATGCTAAACTCTATATAGTGCTTTAAAGTTAATAAAATACTTCCCATCTATGTTTGCCTTTGGGCCTCAAATCAAATCTTGAGATAGCTCTACAGGTATTGACATATCCCCATTTTTACCAGTGGGAAAACTGAGGCTCAGAGAGGTTGACTTGGCCAGGGAAGAATCTGAAAGCCAGATGTTCCTAACTCCCAGTCCAGGTCTCTGTTCATTTTGCCATACCAATGAGAAGGGGCTTTATTGTCAAGTATTTTTGAATGTACCCTTCATTCTCCATTTAATAATTTATAACCAAGGAAAAATGTTCTGAAGATAGAGTCAGTTTATAATATTGCAAGATTTACTTGCTTTGAGACCACGTCCCTCGAGATATTAGGCCGCATTTCCCCAGGTCCCAGGCGCAACATGCAGATAAATAATTCAGGGACTCTATTAGCTTTGTGCCCCTTTGGTTATGCTCTCATTTGGTCTAGCCTTCATGATGTAGAATACAACTATACCATTTCTAAACTGTTTGCTGGAAGGTTCTGTTTTCCAGACCATATCTCCTGTGGCCTCTGAAGTGTTTGATGGCAGGCCTCCTTGATAACTTTGTGGCCCCGTTTGTAAGAGAGAAGTACATGTTGTTAGTAATCAGCACCACTGGTCTCCTTTGTCATTCATCTGCCTCCATCTCTTTTAAGGTCCGGGTTGTATCACAGGATGTCAAATTCGGCCTTCATGAATTAGAAGAACTTTATGACATCTTTAAGGTAATGTTAGCTCTTTAATTGAAAACAATAATGCTCTCTTAGGTGAATTTGATTAGTATCACAGGCTGCTTCTGTTTTAATGAAATATTTTCACAATCTGCTCCTTTTGATAAGATTGAGTTCGTTTGCCATGTTTTCTGCTTTTGATACCTTTCATTGTCTTGACAGAGGGAGCACTTTTTATCTTGTTATTGGAATTTGACCAGCACTGCTCTGAGGCACCACGACCCCAGCTTGCCATACTTGGAGCAGTATCAGATCGACTGCCAGCAGTTCCGGATACTATATCATCTCTTGAGCCCTTGGGCTTATTCTGTCAACCGGGACTGCTTGGCACTCTGGACCTTCAGACTGCTGGATGAAAACTCTGACAGCCTTATCAACTTCAAAGAATTCTCCTGTGCATTTGGTAAGAGAACATCAGAGTTGTCCTTTCAAGGAAAAGATTAAAGAAATCCTAGACTTGTAAGATAGCCTGGATACAAGTGATGATGATGATGATGATGATGATGATGATGATGATGATGATGATGATGATGATGGTGGTGGTGGTGGTGGTGGTGGTAACAGGAACCATAATCATCATAGTTAGCATGTCTCTAGCTCCCTAAGGTTTGCAAAGTGCTTTACACATATCATCCCATTTTTCCTTCCCTTTTTAGTGTCTCTTGACTATTTTTTTTCTGGATTCTCAGAGCCACATTTAGAGACCATAAAATCCCAGGGTTGGAAGAGTCATCTAGAATTTGAAGGTGCTGCCTCAGATGGTAATCACATAGTCCAACTCCTGCCCAAAGCAAAAATCCCAATAAGTGGTTATGCAGCCTCTACTTGAAGACTTCCTGATGGGCAACTCACTTTCTCTTGAGGCAGCCCATTGTATTTTGAGGGTATAAGAAAGTTTTTCCTTAAATTGAACTGAAATCTGCCTCTTCTAGCATTCATCCACTACTGGTTCTTCATTCTAGGGCCAAAGAGAAAAACAAATCTAATCAGTCTTTCACACGACAACCTTTCACATACTTGGAGACAGCTCTTTATGTCTTTTCCGAATCTCTTCTTCCCCATATTAAATTGCATCCTTCCTTAACTGAAGACCTCTGGGCCCAGAAACTCCGCCTCGTACCACTTACTCACATTGAGCTTGCTGATTACTACAACCCCCAGAGCTTTTTCAGTCAAACTTTTGTATGGATATTTCTGCCTTTATCTGTACTTGGAGCATGTTCCTATGGAATTTTATCATTCCATCTTTTATAATTATCAATTTGATGGATGTGAGGTGAGATCTCAAGAGTTGTTTTCATTTATTTCATGTTATTAGCATTTTTTCATATGGTGATTGGTCATTTTAATTTCTTCTTCTGAAAGCTCTTTGACCTTTTGATGACTCTTGTGTGTGTGTATGTGTATAACATTTATGTATATACACCACACATATATATTTGTGCTAGATGTTTATCTTTTGAAGCAAAGATTTTTACACACACACACACACACACACACACACACACAAACACACACTGGTTGATAGCTTTTCTTCTTAATATAGCTGCAATCCACTAAACCATGAGGTGTTTTTTTAATGAACTTCTTTTTAAAAATATATATTTTATTTATTTTGATCCAGCACGATCCACATTCTTTCCCCCTTTCTTCCATGGAGAACATAAGAAAAACAAAACCTATTACCCTGAATAATTGATTGAAATGACTTTTTATGTTGACTCGTAATATTTTGTCTCATTCTGCACTCCTGAGTCCTTTAGCTCTCTATCAGGAGGTGGACAGGAAATTTCACCTCGAGTCCTCTGGCATTGTGATTGGTTTTTATGCTGATTCTGTATTGTATGGTTATGGGAGGAAGAGGCCCTTGCCATATTTCCATAGTGAGATGCACTATTGCAGGTCAGTGACCTGTTTGGAGACTATATAAACCAGACAAGTAGGGAGAAAAGCAGAAAGTGGTTGCACTGGCAACTGACTCATCTGGGACCTTACTGTGCTGCCCTGCTGTGGTAGCTCTCTGCCAGGGACCAGACAGGCTCCCAAAAGGCAGTTCTCCTTTTTAACGAGGTATAAGGCCTTGCTCAAACAAAAATAAGTTTGGGGAGGGAAGCTAAGAGCATCCAAGAAGTCTCACAGAGTTTGTCTTTTAGCTTAAATGACAGGAGGCTTCTAAATTATGGCTGCTGGCTAATAGTTGAAGCCTAATTAACTTTCTGGGCTACTAGCATTGGTGAATTGTTTTCTGGAAGTACGTGCCATTGAAATGAATATGTCAGGCCTTTTTAATTACTCTCCTTTTGAATTTTAAAAAATTTGACAGATATCCTGTATCATGGAAGTTTTACTGAGAAGCTTAAGCTGCTCTTCAAGCTGCATATTCCACCAGGTAAGACTTGGATGATGTCAAGTGCTGTAAAGTTGGGTTGATTCCTTTTTCACAATTTGGGCAGGAGGGATCGCTCTTCAATGGAAATGCTTTACACCAACCAGTGACTTGGAATCTTGGAGAGGATTGCCTGGGACATGGAGATAATAGGGCCTTAGATGCAGAGCCAGGAGAATATTTGAGATCTTCTAATCCAAGGCCCTCATTTCAGGGTGGGGGGGGGAGGAGACAGAGGCCAAAGGAAGTATTTGCCCAAGATCAGACAGCTAAGATGTCACATGGTGGATTTGGACCCCTGCCTCTAAGGCTACGTTCTCTCTCGATCCTTACAGGAAAAATTCAATTTGAACAGGAATTCTTAGAATGAGCAGTCGAATATACAAAGGCTATTTCCAGCTCCTGTCTTAAAATTGATATTAACACTATTTTGCTGATATCGTCAATATTTTGAATTCTGCTGAATAGTAATAGCTGATATTTATATAGCCACATATATATTAAAATGGATATAATCATTGTTTTGCTGATATTGTCAGTTTTGTAAATTCTGCTGAATAGATCTTCCCCACAGCAGTGGGAGGAAGGTTTGGTTATTGTCCCCATTTTACAGTAGAGCCAAGTGAGTCTTGGAAAAGTTAAATGACCTAGTCCAAGGTCACACAACCAGCAAGCAGTAGAGCCAGGATATGAATTTGGGTCTAATGCCTTTTCTACTCTGCTACTCAAACCAACATTCAAAAGCAAAAACAAAAACAAGCCATTTTAGTCATTTTAGTTCCAATGCCGAATTGCATTTAAATTTAATTGGAATAGAAGATAGCATCCATTTGGCACGCTGGATTTCTGACCAGCATTGTGTGAAGCATTTTGTACCATTTTAGGTGCTTTTAGAAAGCACCTGAATAAATGCCAGAGAAAAAAAGCTCCCTATATGCCATGGGGCTTTAGCAAGCAGCAGCGATGGTCTTTCAGAGGAGGGATGGAAAATGGTGTTCCCTAGAAACTCCAGCCTCCTGACAAAGCACTTCGGAATAGCTTTGACCTGTATAATTAGTTTTCTCAGCTCTAGCATCAGTGCTATGATTATCCTTCCCAATCTTTTCTTTTTAAATAAAAAGACCTGCTGCATAAACACACTGTCTGAATACCCTCATTCAGCATTCATTGTCACTTCCAGGGGCTTGTTTTACCCGGCTTTATTTCAGAATAGTCGTTGATGGAGAGCAGGAAGGGATCTTGGAGGCCATCTAATGGAACCAATGCATTTTACAGACAAGGGAAAAGCAAAAGCTGGCAAGGGGATGGGACAAGGACAAGATCGCCCAGAGGATCCTGGCTCTAGAGCTAGAAGTGATCCCAGAGGCCATCCCAGAAGTGATTACAGGAAAGGGAACTAAGGTCCAGGGAAGGGAAGGTACTTAATCAAGGTCACCTAGGTCCTCTGACTCTGGGCAATTAGGTGGCTCTGTGATGGATGGAGTTCGCCAGGCCTGGAGTCAGGAAGATTCATCTTTCTTAGTTCAAATGATACTTCCTAGCTGTGTGACCCTGGGCAAGGCACTTCACCCTGTTTGCCTCAGTTTCTTCATCTGTAAAATGAGCTGGAGAAGGAAATGACCAATCACTTCAGTAGCTCTGCCAAGAAAACCCCAAATGGGGTCACGAGTCAAATATGACTGAAAATGACTGAACCACCTTTGACTCTAGAGATAATTCTCTTTCCGCCATGCGAGCTGATAATTTTTTCTCCAACATTAGACCAATGTGGTGTTTATCAGTTTAGTTACTGAGGGAGACTTTGTGAGTGTCTCGGTCTAGGATAGTGTTTTCAGAGACTTCTATTGAAACACTGCATTTGTCACGTACTTCATGGACACTTGCAAAGACAGTCCCTGCTTTGCTCTGGGCTTCGGTGGGACTGAATGTAGCCTGGTTCCTACTGGTTTGGGGATATTTCCACATTTCCTCACAGTATCTCTTTTCCTTTTAACACGAACTAGCTCTGCAGAGAAATGGTAGTGCTAGTGACTCTCAAATCACTAGCAAGTGATCTGCTCTGCTGTGAGCTTCAGTTACTTCACCTGTAAAGGGGAAGGCTGAACCAGATGACTTCACAAAGTCCCCCCTCGCTCTAAATCAGGGATTCTGTGAGAAAACATGGACAAATGATTTCACCTCTCTGGACCTCAGAATTCTCCTATGTAAAAGGGAGGAGGTTAAACTACATCCCTATGAGGTCCCTTCTAGCTACAGATTTAGCTAGGATCCTATGGGTGATTTCCTCTCCCTTAGCCCCATTTTCCTCCTCTGCAAAAGGAGGATGTTGAATTGGTCAGCCTATGAGGACATTTTCCGTTCTAGATCCACAAAGAATCTTCTGTGATTTCCCCTCCCTAAACCTGTTTCCTCCTCTATTAAAGGAGAAGGCTGGGCCAACTGACCTCAGAGGTCCTTTCTTATAGTTCTAGAGCTAGGAACTTTTATTTGCCCAGAGGTATAGAACACTAGCTATCTCATCCCATACTCCTGACCTTCTGATTCATCTTGTCCCCACGGATCCCATATGACTTGGGTTGTTTCTTTCCAGCTTTTACTGAGGTGGAGTCTGTGAGCCCTTCAAAAGGAGATCACCTTTCCGAGGAAGAACTTCTTCGTTTCAGCCAGTTACATGGTAAATGGGCATTCCAGAGTTTGGTCTCGCTAATGGAGAGCAATCAGGCTTGGGGGCCTTCTCACCTTCATTGTTGGGGGCCTTCCCTTCATATACAACTCGGGGTTAGGCATCTGGGTAGTCACTAAATCTTTGACTGATTGCTGAAATACAAAGTTTAGTCCCGTAAACTTCTTATCTGATTGATTAGGCAGAAAATCCTTTTTTTTTCAGCCTTCATTGATGTGAAAGTTTGTAAAAATGTATTTGTCATTTTTTTTTTGCCTGACTAAACATATTTGTTACAAGGGTTTAGCTCTTTCTTTTTCAGTGACCAAGATTGGGGTGGGGTATGGGGGGCAGAGAGAAGACAAATTTTTGTTCATTGAAAAAATTGTATTTAAAAAAATGTATCCATTGCCTTTTTCAACTTTAGAATACTATAACTAGTACATGGGATGATCATGGATCAGTTAGTGAACAAAGTGCCTACTGTGTACCAGGCACTGAAAAGTCAAAAACAGTCTCCCTGCCCTCAAGAAGCTCACCATCTCATCTTTGTGTGTCTGAGACAAGTCATTGTGAATCTGAATTTTTATTTTTATTGGTTGAAAAGGCTGCATGGTAGAATGGATGGAAACCTGGGCCATTCTCAGCCACATCCTGGCTCTGTAACCCTGGGAAATTCACCTCATCTCTCAGCTCCCCAGGAAACCCTCGAAGAGCAGGTGTCCAATTGCGTTGACAGAGGGAATTCCCCCCCCCCCCCCAGCAGCTCCCTATACCAATGAGATCACCAGTCTGATCGGGGAAAAAAAAATGGTAGATGAGTTTGGATTAGCTATGCAGTAGCCCCTTTAAAGTCTTGGCCTTTTGGTTTGCTTTTTAATTAACCCCACGCTAGGACCTTTTTGCTTTTTCCCCGAAACTCAGTAAGAAAGGGTGGTAGGCTCTATGAACCAGTGACATTACTGTAGGACACCAGAGCTCTTGCATGGTTCTTCTGTCACAGCGTCAGGATATTTCAGTCAAACTTGGCTATTGCTTTGCATCTGACAAAGCTGTGGGTTTATTTTCCAAAAAGATTTGTTTAAACCAAGGAGTTTGAAGGATGTCATGTGTTCTCTTCCTCTAGTTTCCTTATCTGCCCACGGACAGGAAGTAGGATCAGCGAAAGACAGCCCAGAGAAAGGTAACAAACGAGCCATTGGGAGTTCTTCATTTCCGGGCTGTGTCCAAAAGTCCCAGCAACAAGTTAGCAGTGCCCCCTGTTCCGACGCAGCTGGTACTTGTCAACGTGGGGACTGTGGTCCCGCTTTGTTATCTTCGGCAAGATTTCTCTGATGCAGTGGAAAGAGATTGATCAGGGAGGAGGCTGATCAGCCAGTTTAGTGCTTTATGCTCAGAATTCGAATGAAACTAACAGTTAACCAAAAAAAGGTTTATGTAACCACAACATGAAAAGAAAAAACTGAAGGATACGCTATTGATTCAGCTGCACGTAGCTTCCTTGCCTCTGTATTACGTAGGCATGCTGGTCTAGTGGGCAAAAGCTTGAGGATGGATTGACTCCTCATGGGCTGGCTCTTATACTTAGGCCAGTGGGTGGCCATGCTTGAAGCTGCTGAACCAAGTGCCTTTTAAAAAATAACAAACTTCTTCTCTATGGCAAATACTGTTGTTGCCAATACTGTTGGCGTGGCCTTTGTGATTAAGTGACTTGCCTAAGGTCACACAGCTAGTAAGTTTTAAGTATAGGCTAGATTTGAACTCAGGTCCTCCTGACTCCAGATCTGGGGCTCTATCCACTGTGTCATCTAGCTGCTCCATTCTTAGATACTTTTGTCTTCTCCTCCCTGTGTGCTCCTTATAGTCCCCTTTGCTGCCTTATCATCACCTCTTGCCCTCCTCAAGCTTTGTCTAGAGTTCTTTGCTTTTTGGTCTCCACTCTCCCTTGGTGACCTGAGCAGCTCATATAGGTTCAGAATTTTCCAATCCTCTCTTGCAAATTCTTAGCTTTTAAGCTTTAATCTTCTAAACTCCAGCTTTATCTAATCAACTAATTTTTGCGTATTTCCTCCTGGATGTTGTCTCATCAGCATCTTAAGCTCAGTATGAGCAAAATGGAACTGAAGAGCTTCCCGCACTAAACCTGCTTTCATTGACTGCCTTATTTCCCCTGGAGACGCTACCACTTCCTAGTTACCCAAGTTTGGGCCCCGGCCTTGACCATCCCTTTTATGTAGCCAGATGCGAGCAATATCTCCCTTTGGCTCTCATGTCACCAGAACTATTATAATTCTCTCCCCACTGATCTCCCCATTTCTAGCCTCTTGGATCTCCCTTCCATCCCATCCACAGTTTCCAAAAGAACCTTCCTTAAATGTAGCTCTTTACATGTCAGTCTCTGCTCAAATGATTCTCCATTGCTTCTAGATCAAATACAAGCTCCTTATGCTCAGGTCCTCTTCCATCAGATTCCCACCCAGAACCATACCTAGGCTTGGGCAAATGGAACTTGATTGAGAAATGGCCAAAATTAGACTTAAATCGATGTCAAATGTAGCTAGAGCAGAATGACTGAGGCTGGAGGGGATGAAATGGGAAGGAAGAATAGGACAGCCAATACTTTGGGCTCTTCTGTTTAACACGATGTGTCCAAAAAGTGCCTTTCCCATGGGTACAGGCCCTTTCTCTTGTGGGACAGACCTCCCTAAGGACAGCAAGAAGAACTACATCCTGGGGCGGTCTACAGATACCGGTGTTGGGAGAATCTACATTTGGCCCTCACAGAGTACGCGCACATGGGGGAGTAAGACTACTCATGCTCCTCCTGGATCAGGTTTCCCACTCTAACTTCCTTCAAGCCTTGGGGGTGTTAGGCCTTTGCTGGTCCAAGTCTAGAGAAGAGCCTCATGAAGTGGAAAAAATGGGTACCCAGGGTCACAAGAGCATGCTGACATGGAGAGTGGTGATAGAGGAAAGAACCAGGTGGGTAGAAAAGGATGCCGATTCTTCCATCCCATCCTACCCCCAAACTACCTTTCTAAGTAGCCATGTTTGCTTAGCTATATCTACCTAGGAAAAGCAGTTAAATAATATTTCTCCTATGATGTTCTTACCTTTTACAACCAAACTTCTAGTAAAATCTCTTAACACTCCTTGTCTTCACTGGTTCTCTTCCTACTCATTTCTCAATCCCTTGCAGTCTGATTACTGCTTGTTTTTACACCACAGACATTTGTGAGAATGGCTTCCCCCACCCTCCCACAGGATTGAAACTTCCCTTGTAAAGAAGAAAAATATTTAGGGAAAACACCTGATATAGTGAACTCATCTGCTGCTTTAGCTCAGGGATGTTCTACTCAAATAGACACCAGGGCTATTAATCTGTACATAAAGATCCCTACAAATGGCCTATTGACTTGGTTTTAAAATGTAGCGCTATTTATGCTTTATTATCTTTTTTATTTATTTTGTTAAATATTTCCAGTTATATAAGTAATCCATACAGAGTTGTGACTTGTGGGCTGCACGTTTGATGCTTCAGTAGTGTACAACACTCTGCCCTAGTACTCCTCCGCCTCTGCTGAGAGGAAGAAGATATATTTCATTATCTGTTTTTTAGTATCATGATTGGTGTTTTAGTTACTCAGGTGACTTATCTTTTTATTCATGTTGTTTGTCATCTTTGTTTTCTTTATCTGGTTCTGCTCCCTTTACTCCTTTTACTTCAAATGAGTTCTCTTTTCTCTACAATAGTCATACTTGTCATTTTGTATTGTGTGGTGGTCTTCCATTGCGTTCATGTACCATGGTCCCATCATGTGCTTATTTCAGAATATCTCATCTTACAGGAGAATATAAGCTCCCTGAGGGCAGGCTATTTTTATCTTGATATCTATGTCACCTACCAGAATTCCTTGCACATTGTAGATGCTTAATAATTGTTTATCGACTTTAACAAAATGAGGGAAATCTAAGAACTTAATAGCTAAGAATAAGGAGATTTTTTTAAAACTTGGAGAAAAGATTCCCAAGATCCTTTTGGATAGAGTCTGCCGAGGGAAGAGGCCCAGAGGAATAGAGGCTCAACCAAATAAAACTGGCTGTCCAAACCCGAAAGATAGGATGTGAAAAACATGATACTTGACTGAAGTCACATCACAGGGACTTCTCTTAAAATCTTAGATTCAAAAGGCACAGGTGAACAATGGAAGAAGCTATGACTAAAAAAGAATACAGAAGAATGGCTAGACCTATTAGGAAGAAGAGAAGAGAGCCCAGAATAAGCTAAAGTTTTTAAACCATGTCAAGGTTGGCCAAAACGGACCTATTTCCTGGGGATTTTGGCTTCATTATATTCTGGGAGAGATGAATAGCTTTTAAAAGCTTTAGAGGGCCTTATCACAACTTTCATTCCCACTTACGTCAGTTCCGTCAGAGCAAGATTCCTGGCTACCTCCTCCTCAGGTTTCTAGGGAAACCCTCTTAAGATTAATGGGGTTCTTCCAATGCTATTATCTTGAACCCCCATTTCAGTATATTTTCCCTAATATCAATGATCACTTACATTTAGTTTCTCCTAGATCATTGCTTGATCCCAGTGATTAGTGACCCAGTGTCATTTAAGCAATTAATAGAAATTGGCTTTTGCAAAGAGATATTTAACAAGAAGATAGGGCAAAAAACAGAAGTATAAAACATCTCCCTCCCTAAGTAGGGGGAGCACCCTCTCGCCTATATTGTCCCCAGCTAGAATAGGCCCAAACTTAAAACGTTTGCTACAAAGCATTTGCCTCACCAAGTTTATTTCCAAATGTGACACAGTCAACAAAATCAATCTAGAAAACAATATCCTAGCTGACTATATCCAATATCCAATAATATATGACAATATCCAAGTCTGACTGACTCTTGTAAGCTGCTTGGAGTTTTGCTTACTAGGTTTGACTAGCTGAAAACTCTAGAATGGATTTTTGTTGCTGTCCTTCCCATAGCTCCCTCTTCTGACCCTTTGAAGCTCACAGAGTTGTTTCTAGTCCATGTGGCATTCAATATTCTTTCCACCTGAGGCAGGAAAGGAGATAAATATTGGGAAGAAAAGGCTTACAACGTAAAATCCTTGCCTCCATACTAGAATGAAGATAGACAGGAAAAGGAAGACTTTTTTTGACTGGTTAATACCTTTTTAATGCATGCTCAATTCTGTCTCAGAAGCCAGTCAAATGACATTTATCTACTAAATGGGTAGTAAACTGGAATCAACCACAGTTTAACCACATAGGTTCTCAACTGAAACACTGGGCCTTTCCATTCCACTTGATCAGGAACATCCTGAAGCCAGCTTACTAAATGTGCATTTTACCAAGATTGGACCGTTGTTGGCAAGTCTCCCCTCACAGAAGGAAAAACAAGGAAGAAAGAGGTCCATTGCTTGAAGTGGAGGGGATGATGGGCATTGGAGAAAAAGCAGAGCTATTCAACTGCTCTTCTGCCTCCAGCCCCTCTCGTCAAACAGAGCGATCTGCAAGGTGGAAAGAGTTGAGGGAATCGGAGAGTATCTACCAATTGTCATTGAGTCAGACCCCCTGGCCTAGAAAAATTACCCTCTTAAGTGCTAAAGGACCACAAAGATAGGATTACCAAACTAGTATTGCTCATCTTTGTGGTTTCCTCAAAGATGGGGCTCTCATCCCAATTCTTAAAAAGGGAAATTCTGCAAACTATCCATGAACTTGACTTCAAACCCAGGTCAAGCTCTGTAACTGAATATTAGGAAACTTTGCCAACTCTCTGAAATCAAAGTAGTATTTCCTCTGAGCCAGGATTGAGCTCATCAAGAATAAATTTTTTTTTCTTTGATAAAATTTCTAGCCAGGCAGATCAGGAGAATGCTGTAGATAATAGCGTATCTTAATTTCAGCACACTATTTGATCATTTGGGCAATTTTACTCAAGTCCTAGTAGACAAGATGGAGAAATAGAGTCTAAATATTTGTTAACTTTAGAACAAGTTGAACAGATACAAAGTGAGTTACTTAGTAAACCAGTATTGACTTGAAGCAAGGTCTCTAGTAAAGTGCCACGGATCTTTGGCCCTATTTTGGTTTTTTTATATTAGAGCTTTTTTATTTTCAAAACACATGCATAGATAGTTTTCAACATTCAACCCTGCAAAACCTTGTATTCTAAATGTTTTTCTCCTTTCCTTCCCTTCACCCCCTCCCCTAGGCAGCAAGTAATCCAATAGTTAAACATGTGCAAATCTTCTATCCATACTTCCACAATTATCATGCTGCACCAAAAAAAATCAGATCAAAAAGAGAAAGACAACAAAATGCAAGTAAATAACAAAAAAAAAATAATAAAAATACTACGTTGTGATCCATACTCGGTCTCCACAGTCCTCTCTCTGGTTGCAGCTAGATGGCTCTCTTCATCACCAGACCATTGGAACTTTTGGCCCTATTTTGATTAAGCTTTTTTATTCGTGATTTTGTTGAAGATAATGATGGTATATTTTTCAAATTCCAACACTAACAAAAATGACCCAGTTCAGCAACAGCCGATTTCAGATTGTTGTAGTAGCAACAGCAGTTCATCTTCTTACTTGGGTATATGTGTAGTGGTAGATTGTTCATAATGAAGTTGTTTCTGTTCTCATTCAGGCAAGGGGAAAGTCGATATTCAGGAGTATCTAAAGCAGTGGCAAGATGAGCTTCTCAAAAAAGAAGAAAACATTAAGGATCTACCCAGAATGAATCAGGTAGCTTCAAAACCCTTATTTTCTTCTGAGTATGGACGTGTGTGTTAGCCTGAGTTATAAACTTCTAACATGCTGTGTGTTATATTTCCACAAGCACCGAATGAGGCTGGAGGAGTGGGAGCGGATGAGTTCTGCCAATGATTTTGTCACTAGACACTCAGCTGTGTCTAGAAATGGAGTTTTCTTGAAGATGATTGGTTGAGCAAATTTGAACTGTTGATAAGACTAATTCATAGATCTTTGGTGTATCTCTAAGGCACCATTCGTAATTGGTTGCTGCCTTTCTGAGTATTACTCAATTACAGGTTGGTCATATTAACTTTCGGATGGCCTTTTTCAGTGTTTTATCATGGCCACAAAATGGTAAAATAGTGGTAATGTGTTAGCTCTTAGGATAACCTATACTCAGATGTCCCTCTGCCTTCTCCTGCTTTCACTGTCAGGCTCATGTGTTTTATTCTGGTTTTATTATGATGACTGTCAAGCTGCATATAATTGCGAGCCCTCCACTCCCCTTCATATACATGAGTAGTAGTCCCATTTTCTCCAAACTAAACTAAAATGTGGCAGCCCTAC
Organism: Sminthopsis crassicaudata; assembly: GCF_048593235.1. NCBI lineage: Eukaryota > Metazoa > Chordata > Mammalia > Dasyuromorphia > Dasyuridae > Sminthopsis > Sminthopsis crassicaudata. The sequence goes on from NC_133623.1 coordinate 70,522,490, forward strand.
GTCAGCAGAGATTGACTTTCACCAAAATAAGGAGGGTCATCAAATTTTGAGTTCTTTCCTGCAGATCAGATGATTGGAAGCCTCAACTATGTTTTGAAAGGAATCTGATGGCCCAGAGTCACACGATGTCAGAATTGGACGTCTTCAGCGGCCATCCACTCCTGAAAGGCAATTCCTTCTATAACAAACATGGCGAGCTTTTGTAGAAGCCCTCCAGTGAGGGGAAATCTCCTGCTTCCTAATAGTCCTTTTTTGAGTGGTGCTAATTGTTAAGAGGGTTTTCTTTATATTGACCCTAAATTTGCATTTTTGCAACCTCCATCCCTCCTCCCGGGGCAGGAGATAATATCAGCAAATAATTAATGTTAAAATAAAAAGCATCAGTAAAACTTATTAAGTGTATATATGTATGTAAACATAGATATGGGTGTATATATAGTTAATAGCATTGATCTTTTCTATTAGGATATGAGCTCTTTGAAATCAGAGACTGTTTTTGCCTTCCTTTTTATTCCCAGCACTTAGCACAGTGCCTGGCACATAGTAAGCACTTAAGAAATGTTTATTGATTGATATGCATGTATAAAAGACCATGTGGTATAGGAGATGGGATTTAAACCAGATCTTCCTGGCTGGATTCCTGTCTCTGACCTTCTTGACAGTGTGGCCCTGGTCAAATCACCTAACTTCTCTGTGCCCTAAACAGGTTTCTAAATAGCAGAAAAGGTACCGAGCAATTTCATATAAGTATTTAGTACCCACAATTCTACTGGCCTTTTCCCAACTCTACTTTTTGTATTAGGCATACTTTCCCCGAGCTATAGTCCAGTCCTGGTTTTTAATCTCACCAAGTCTCCACAATACCTCTGAAGTCAGATTTGCCTCTTTGGTTTAGGTCCCTTGAGTTCCTCTTGTTTGTCGCCTGTACTTTAGGCCTTTGTCTAAAGGCAATCTGGTCCTAGATTTTAATTACTTGCTCCTTTCTTGGATTTTTCTTCTAAACTTCTGGATGTCTCACCAACTTTTCTTCATTCTACCTTGCATAAATGAACCAATGAAAAAAGCAGTGATTTCAGTGCCAAGTCCTGAGGCCCCAAATAGAAATGCAAAACAGTCTCTGATCCCAAGGAGCTCACAGCCTAATTGGAGGAGTCATCATACAAGGGAAGTAGCAGCTGTGGTGCAAGTGGCAAGACCCAAAGCCCCTTACTGTGCAGCAGTGAAGCAGATGGCAATGCATCTTCTATTGTGCCATTTCCATTGATCATAACTCTGTCGGCTTCCATGTGACATCACCCACGACCTGATTTCTGAGGTCCTTAGGAGCTGTGGCTCTTGAGGACGCAAGCATTGATACTCTTCCGTATTTTTGGCTTAGTGGGTGGATGCAAACAGTCTTCTTCCTCCTCCTCTCTTTGTAGTTTAAATCCCATTTGAGTAGATTTGCAAGACTCTAGACATATGCATTCTTTAAAAAAAAATTTTCAAAGTTCTGAATTTAATAAACATGAAAAAGCCCACAAATTTTCCATATGCAAAGTGGAACAGAAAAAGAAGATTATACATGAAGCCATGAATCTATCACATAGAACTTGCTTTTTTGTTTGCGTTTCCCCCCAAACTTTCTTCTCTTTTCTGTTCATTTTTAAGATGCCTCAGTGATCTCCTTTTTTGGCAATATTATTACTAGCACCTCCTTCATCCCCTCAAATCAAAAGAGAAAAACACAATCCTTGTAACAAACATGCATAATTAGCACTGACCATGGCCCAAAAGTGTGTCTCATTCTCTACCCTAAGTCCATTATCTTTTTATCTGGGAAAGTCTAGCCTGCCTCATCATTGGGTCTCCCCGAATCATAATTGGTCATTGCCTTGATCAAAGTTCTTAAGTCTTTTGATTTTTATTAAATTCAGAACTTTTGATTTTTTTTTCTTAGTGGTATTATGTTCGAATAACTCGTTCTTCTGGTTCTGCTCATAACCAGAGCAGAATTCTGTCTCAGTTTAGGGCAGACTAATATAATTCTTACCAACCCAATCTTTCTAACCAGGAAGCTATCATGCTCTCATGTTGTTGTCATGGTTCCATTCTCTGTTCCCTTTCAAAGTGAGTTTTTTCCCCCTTCTTGCCTTTGCCTCCAGTATCTCTGTTGCATTCTGTAATCATTGCCACTTTCAGAATGGGAAACACCAGAATGAGATGAGTGGGAACTCTCAAGTAAGAAGTTACCTTTTTTTTTTTAAACCCAGAGTTAGGGTGCTTTTATGAGTTGCCTTTTGACAAATAAACTTGGGCAGGAATTCTCTGTCACTGGAATCATTAGTTAACATTCACACATGATAGAAAAATGCCTATAGCTCATCTCCTTTCTTAATGCTTCCTAATGTCTCAGCTTTATTACACTCCACCCACAATCTTCATAAAAAGGATGCTTCTTTGTGCAAAGGTATTTATAGCTGTATGGAATAGGGAGAAACTGGAAGGAAGCCCAATGCCCCGCCGCTGGGGAAAGGCCAAGCCAACTCTGGCATGTCACTGTTATGGAGACTATATCGCCATGAACAATAACAAATGCACAGAGGGTAGAGACATCTGGAAACGTCTGTACAAAAATATTGTGGCCTGAAAAGAGCAGAACACACCCAGTGAAACTATGCAGAGTTGTATATATATCTATTCAAATTTATATTCAGAAGGCTCAGGAAAAAGTTGGAGTGTTATTAGCTGATAAGTTACTGTTGTGAGTATTTTGAGGTAAATTTTTTTTATTGCTAAATTGATGAAATTTCTTAAAAAGCAGTCTTCACTCTACTCGACAAATTCGTCGTCATTTTTCCTTTCCAACGGGCTGGTTAATCACAGCATGTTTGTGCTGGGCATTTGGGAAGTTAGAGAAAGACTTTTGTCCTGTTGCTAAGGCATGATTTCCATGGAGTTTCACAAAGTACCTGGTATGTAGTAGGGGATTTCATTGATGCATATTGATTGGACTTCTCCCCCCACTCCTACTCTGGAATATTCACTTCTTGTGGGTGGGGCCTGTTTTATTTTTGTCTTTGTAGCCTTAGTGTCTCAGAGTGGTGCCGACAGTTGATATTTCCTAAATGTGAAGCACCAGCTGACAACCATCCTCAGAGGAGTAAGAGGAAAATATATGGGAGACATAAATTTCTACCTTTTAGTAGAGACAGGCTTCTCTGAAATGTTCTGATTTGTGACTCAAGTTTTATTGACAACTGGTTTTTGACACCATAATCATTTCTCCCCCTCCCAATTGAAGGGCCCCTTTATAAGGAAGAAAAGCAGTTAAAACTGACCAACTAAATAAGCGTATCTGACAGTGGATGCCACAGTCCCCTTTTGTGTTCTTTTACCTCCCAACTGAGAGTAGAGAAACAGGTTTCACCACCAGTTCTCCAAAACCAGGATTGATTGTTGCAAGTAATCCAAGACTGCCTGCCTGCCTGTAAACAGTGTTCATGTTACTGTTATTTGTCCCCAAGCTCGCTGTGATGGTGAGAGAGCTCTACTCAGCAATTCTATTTGGGTAGAACTCCATGTTCTACAAAGTTCAGTTCTCATAAATGTACTTCCCCGAATAAGGATGGGATATTCTATTGGCATGTCTATTTTGTGTCTCCTAGGTACAATTTATTCAGCTCTCGAAGACCTTTTATAACTTGTTCCATGGGCATCCTGAAGAAGAAGAGTTATACCAGGCCATCGCGGTTGTGACCAACCTCTTGCTCAGGATGGAAGAAGTGGGGAGGAAGCTTCAGGGCACAGTGCCCCCTGACACAGAGAACACCAGTGACCTCACCGCCACAGAGGACCCTGGCAGCACCTCTCAGATCGCCGGGGCAGCAAAGGAAGCCTCGCCACAAGAAGAATACCAGTGGTCTTTTGCTTTCGAGCAGATCCTTGCATCGTTATTAAATGAGCCTGTCATAGTTAGGTTTTTTGAAAACCCCATAGATGTCCAAGCCAAGTTAGCAGAAGTAAAAGCCTCCCAGCTGAGTTCCAGAACCAGGGTGTAATGTACCAGCATGGAATCCATTTTTTACCAAGGATTGCCCGAAGTTTATCAGGGGCCATCCACCTCATTCCCTGTGATCCCTGGGAGCAAACCTCAGGGATTTAGCTTTATGTGGCACAGATCTGTTTGAAGGAAACTAAGGTACCCCAAAGCACAATTGCATTCTTCTTTCTAATAGTCTTAACTTTTCAAATTCATAATAACAAGCACTTTTTATATAACATTTTACTTCATCTGCACTATCTTAAGAAATCTTGTTCATATCACCCCTAGAGGGCACCACCAAACCACTCAGTTTAAAAAAAACACTAGGAGTTACCTATGAAATAGTGTTGGAATGTTCATGTTTACTGTTGTTTGCATACTAGTATTGCTGCTTTGTCAAATTGACAGGCCCTTGTTTTGAGTTCTGTATATGTGCCTCAGTCTTGTGTAGATGATAAAGTGCTTTAAGAGAATAGAGCCCTTTGAGCCTTAATTGTCCAAATATTGCCATTTGGAGGCTGTGTGTCCAAGTCTTAACTTCGTGACATAATGAGTTCTTTTTTTTTAGTTCTCCAATATTCTGATGAATGGCTCTGGAGGGACTTCCAGGTACAGAAGCCATCTCCCTTCCTGCATCCTTCTCCTCTATGGCAGTGTGGCACAATGGACAAAGAATTGACCTACGAGCCAGAAGTCTTCCTCTGACTCATGCTAGCTATGTGACCCTGGGCAAGTCACTTAATCCCTTAATATTGGTGAAGGGACTTTCCTTGCTTGGGAGTTCCCTAGACCAGTAAGATAACAGGTAGAATACCTATCCCATCCCCCTTCCCTCACAGTCTGTTTCAGGTCTTGAAGCCCAGCATTAATTTCCCATTAGCATGGAATGGAGAGGAGGAAGACACTAGTTTTTTTGTTTGTTTGTTTGTTTGTTTATTTGTTTTTATGTAAGGGCTGAAGAGACTGTCTCAGGAAACATCTGGGAGTCCAGCCTCTTAGAGGAGTTTGCACTTTGCTGATTACAAAGGGGAGCTCGTAAGAGTTATTCTCCTGCTTTTGTGTATATAAGCTAACAGAAATTATCGCCAGATGTATCTGAGGGGACATGGAATATTCCACATCTGTATATTCTACATCTGTTCTGGGCTAAGACCCATCACATTAGTTATGTGACATCTTTTTTCTTCCATACAATAAAAGAATTGGACCAAATGATCTCTATGGGGCCTTTGAGCTCTGAGATTCTAGGATTGCTGCTAATAAAGATGAAGAATTTCCTTCTCCCCCACAAATTGTGTTTTCTACCTTTTTTTTTTTTTTTACATCCCTTACATTGCCTGATGAATGCCCTCTTCCCTCACTTGGAACCATCCCTTATAATAAAGAAGAAAAAAGTTCCACAAAATGAATCCATATAAAATAGCCAATTTGTATTTAAAAAAAATTTACCAGCATCCACTTCAAACACTGGACTCTTACCAGATGAACTTAGACAGTCTCAGATTATGCAGCTTTGAGTTTGGAGAAGGAAAACCCTTTGAAATCTGCAAGATCAAAGCTGTGCTCTTCCTATCTTCCCTGCTTCCCAGCTCTGAACAGACTCATTCTTTTGTAATTAATCATTAGAATAATAATCTCTTCGAAGACCATCCGTCTTCGCTATTTCACACATTTAAAGGGCAAAAAGAAAAACACTACTATTAATAACTTTATAATGTTTTAAGGTATGCCAAATGCTTTGTGTAGATTTTTCAATTAGGCCTCAGGAAAAATCCTTAGGAGATTAATGATGCAGATATTATCTCCATTTTTTTACACGACAAGATTGAGACTCGGAGATATGCCCCCATAGCAACAGACACTCAGATTCCAGGTCTTCCTGACTCCCGCCCCAGCGCTTTGTCCACTAGGCCATGTAGCACCTAATTAGGGTACTGGTGTGGCTCAAGTTAACTCTTGGTACATGGGGCCAGAAATCTAGAATGTTTTTTAATAGTAAAATATCTCCTGTTCAGGAAGGTTCAACTTCTGAATAGGTAGCATTCAGATCTATTTGTTGTTGGACTCTAGAATAAGTAGCTAGCCTATTGAAAATCCCCTTAGTTTGATTTGGAAAAAACACTCCCTGTGATAACCACCTTTCAAACACAATCAGCACTGGTTTACCAAAGCAGTTGCAGCCTAGAGACAAACGATCGGGGTAAATCGGCTTTGCCTTCTTGCAGAAGTACAGTTCGTTAAAAGAGATCCTCGGCCTTCGGAATCCTTCCCCAAGATTGCAACAATGAGTGTTAAATTGACCTTGTCGGATGCACACGGTGTTGTAGATATCTGTGATGTAGCAGGCCTTACTGTATATATCTTCATTGAATTTTTTTGTCAATTGTCTTTGCAAAAACAAAACAAAACAAAACAAAAAAAAAAGGATCCAGTGTTTAAAAAGAGCATCTATTTAGACTTGTTGTAATGATAAGCCTTATGAAAAAGATTGTTTTGGATTATCTTTTAGTCTAGGATTCTTTTGGAATTGAATACTTGAAGACATTCCAGGAGGGAAGAGATTATAAATGCAAGTTTAAAGGGCACATAGCATATTTTTGGAGTTTGTATGAGAAATATGTTGAACAAAGTACAATAGGGGAAGCTTAGAACATTACAGCTAAACTTATGCAGAAAACCTTATTAAATATGTTATTTAAAATGTCGTTAGCTGTCTTTATTAGACTTCATGTGTATTGACTCTCAGGTGATTTAAAAACAGAAAAATTGTTGTCCACTGTGGTTATTGGGTATGCATACACATAATATATAATCCATACACATTTTATAATCTTTAATTTCGGTGAAAAGAGCTTTGGATCTGGACTTAGAGGAGTCGAGTTCGAATCTCCCCTCTGATGTTTTGGGTAATATTAAATGAGTCATTTCCCCTACCTGGGTCTCAGTTTCCTCCTCTAAATGGGTGACTTGAACTAGATGGCCTTCAAGGCTCCTTTCAGCTCAAAATCCATGATCATAGGATCAACATTCATGTTGTTTGGGGGGGCGGAGATTAACATTATTTTTATCAGGGCTTCATCCGGAGAGAGAGAAAGAAAGGTGAATCGGTCACTTTCTTCAAAAGACAATATGTAGCAATTTGAAGTCAACAAGACTCAATTATTTGAAAAGCCCAGTGCTAAACAAAGAAAGATAAAAACAAGGTCCCTACCCTCAAGGATTCACATTCTTATTTAAGTATAAGATTAATTCTTCAGATTATTTTCCGAACTATCCAGCTAGTTTGTGCTTCCTTCTGAATTTCCTTCTGTTCATTTTAAATGTTTCAATGACCCTCTTTTTTCCCGTCAGTTTTCCAAAATCTCTCCCAATTAAAAATCTAGAGGAAAAAAAAAAACCTAACAAATGAGTAGAGTCAAACAAAACAATGCACTTAGTAGAAGCCCCAAAACATAAATCTTGGTACTTCTCATCCTCTTGTGACTGCTTTTTATTTTTTAAACCTAAATACAAAACTTTAACCTGAGTCCCAAAGCTCCATGGTATGGAACTCTTTCTTCACTCAGAGCATGTTGTTTCTTCCTCAAATAATCATATTCCTTGAATATTGGGGGGGTTTCTGAAATATTTCTCTAGCCCTACCTCTGGGGTGGCAAGTTCAGCAAGGCATCCTAGTGGTGCCATGTTACTATGCTCTCTACCAGCATTTTCCTCTATCTTTCTACAAACTTTGGAACAGGAGGCATGGACAAATTAGGGTATCCTCCTTCCCACAAATATATGTGTCATTCTGCATTTTAAATCCAAAATTTTGGGGTCTCATTTTTGGTCCTCTGGAATCACGATTTGTCATTTCATTGGTTGGAGTTCTAAAGTCTTTTAAAGTTATGTTTCTTCATAATGTTGCTTTCATCATGTAAATTGCCTTCCTATTTCTGCTTCATCTTCTGTTCTTTACTCTGAGCTGAACTTCAGTTCATACTACGCAGGATTCTCTGAAATTGTCTCCTTCATCATTCTTATGGTACAATAACATTCTGTTATCTCAAATTGTGTGCTACACAATTTGATCCCCTATTTTGCAATTATCTAAGAGGCAATCTAAGGTACCCTGTTAGATTCCCAATTGCTTTCTTTTCTTTTTCCTTGTTCTTTCAATCCTTGTTGCCATTCTTCCATAGAGTTCTTTTAAAAAAGAAAATTACGCCATTTATTTCTTTATTGAACTCAAACATCAAAACCAGAACATTTTGATGCAAGCAGCAGACTATAAAGAGAATTCTTTGTGAAATCATAAATCTTTATTTCATGTTGATTTGTTGTTGTTTTTTAAAGTTTGGTTGACCTTTCAAATTGTTTGTAGAATGGTTGAATCAGTTCACAACTCTGCAGGCAATGCATTAGTGTCTCAATTTTCCCACATCTTTGCCCTTTCTGTCATTAGCCAATCTGAAAGGTGTGGGGTATTTGCTCAGAGTTGTGTTAATTTGCATTTCTCTCTTCAGTGGTGAGTTAGAGTGGGGTTTTTGTTTTTGTTTTTTTTTTTTTTTTTTTTTTTTGTATAATTACAGATAGCTTTGATTACTTCAAAGCTGAAGTAAAATTTGCCTGTTCATCTCCTTTTACTTTTGTCAATTGGGGAATGGCTCTTATTTGTGTCAATTTGACTCAGTTCTCTATATATTTGAGAAACGAGGCCTTTATCAGAAAAAAATTCTGTAAAATTCTTTTCACAGTTATGATTAACAATTCTCTCCATCCTGTTTTATGTATATTCCTTTTAACTGTCCTAATAATGACAAAGTTTTTGGAGTTACAAGTATCATCTTCCTGTGTAAGGATATAAACAGTTTAACCTTATGGAATCCCTTATGGTTTCTCTTTCCCGTTTACCTTTTTATGTTTGTCTCATATTTGAAAATCATTTTTTCTATTCAGCTCTGGTCTTTTGATCAGGAATGCTTGAAAATCTATCTTATTGTATGTCCATTTTTTTTCTCATGAAGAATTATACTCACTTTTGCTGAGTAGATAATTCTTGTTATCCCAGATCCTCTGCCCTATGACCCTGACTTTGGCTCCATGATTTTTAAATTCATTCTTTCTGGCTGCCTGCAATATTTTCTCTTTGACCTGAAAGCCCTCTGAGCCTTTAATGTCAAAGCTGCTAAATCTTGTGTTGTCCTGACTGTGGCTCCATGATATTTGAATTGTTTCTTTTTGGTTGCTTGTAATGAACTCTGGAATTTGGTTGTCATATTCCTGGGAGCTTTTATTTTGGAGTCTCTTAGAAGAGATGATTGGTAAATTTTTTAAATTTCTATTTTATTTTCAGGTTCTAGAATATCAGAGCAGTTTTCCTTGATAATTTCTTGAAAGGTGATGTCTAGACTCTTTATCATGGCTTTTAGTTAGTCTTATCTTTCCTGGATCTCTTTTCCATGTCAATGGTTTTGCTGTGAGATAGTTCATATTTCTATTTTTTCCCATTCTTTTCATTTTGTTTGATTGTTTCTTGATTTCTCAAAAATCATTAACTTCCACTTGCCCAATTCTAATGCTTAAGGAATTATTTTCTTCAATGATCTTTGGATCTCCTTTTTTATTTGATCAGTTCTGCTTTTTTAAGGAGTTCTTTTCAGTGGATTTTTCTGCCTCTTTTTACTGTTTGGCTATTTTGTTTTTTAAGATGTTATTTTCTTTGGTATTTTTTGTACCTTCTTTACCAAGCTGTTGACTCTTTTCATGATTCTCTTAGATCATACCTATTTCTTTTCCCAATTTTTTTCTACCTCTCTTATCTGGTTTTTAAAATTCTTTTTGAACTTTTTCAGAAATTCTTGTTGGACTTCATATTTTTTTTTCTTTGAATCTTTGCTTGTGACTGTTTTCACATTGTCTTCTGTGTTCTGTATCTTGAACTTCCTCATCACCATCGTTACTTGTTATGTTCAGTTTCTTTTGTTGTTGTTGTTAGCTCATTTTTCTTGTCATCTAACTTTGTTAAAGTTGGACTGTGTTCTCAGGGAGGATGGGGCACTATCCCAGACTTCAGGCTTTTGTGCAACTGTTTTCTGAACTGAGAGTTTGTTAAGTTTTAAGTTCTTCCAAGTTAGTAGTGTGGTCACTGTTCTTCTGGTCTGTGAATGACTACACACACTCTTCCTCTCTGGAAATGCAACTAGGGTCCCCACTCCTCTGTGGCCACAGATTCTGGTGTGCTAGTACTCTTCCCTCTATATCCTATGTACCCTAGGACCATAATTCAGGATGCAATTGGATCCACATATGGACAATCCAAACCAGTGCCAGATCCAAGGGATCTCTATAATTTCTTTCCACCCAGTTATCTTACCCCCTTATCATCTGTGGCTGAAATCTCTGGAAACTCTGCTTGCCACCACTGATTCACTCATGCCCGATACTTGCTGCAAGTCTGTTTGGGTCCTGTCTGAACTGACGCAGCTTGCACTAGGCTGTACTCTGCTTTTACCTCAGTGTGACAGACCTTTCCTACCAATCCTCTGAGTTATCTTGGACTGGAAAATTGTTTCATCCCATCCTATTGTGGGTTCTGCTGCTCCAGAATGTGTTTTGAAGCATTACTTAAAGTTGTTTGAAGGGTAATCTGGGAGAGCTCAGGTAAGTACTCACCTTATCTCTGTCATCTTGGCTTCACCCCATTAAGGACTCATATTCTAAATGAGGGAGAGACCATAGATAAATAATTATGTACACAGAAGATATGTAGGGTGTCTCAAGGAGTCTTAGTGTAGTTTTAAGCTTTAGTAGACACCCTATATACAGCGTAGATGGTAAGTAATCTCAGAAAAAAACAGGGCATCTAGATGGCTGCAGTAGATAAAGCTCCGAGTCTGGAGTCAGGAAGACCCGAGTTCAAATGTGATTTCAGATACTAGCCATATGCCTCTGAGCAAGTCATTTCACTCTGCCTCAGTTTCCTCATCTGTGAAATGAGCTGGAGAAGGAAATGACAAACCACTGTAGTATTTGCCAAGAAAACTCCAAATGGGGTCACAAAGAGTCAGACATGATTGAACAACAACCTCAGAGAAAAGGTATTTTGGAGGGGAAGGGAAGAGAAAGGAGAGGAACCAGGAAAGGCAGATTGTTTGTGGGATTTGAATGACATCATGAAAGCCAAGAGATAAAGATGAAGACAGAGAGCATTCCATGCATGGAGTTGAGAATTAGAGTGTATGAATGACAGGGATCAGTGAGGATTATCTGGAAGAGAGAAAGAGTAGGAAGAGTAGGTAGGGGATCAGGATATGAAGGCCTTTAAAAGACCAAGGAAGCACTATGAATCTAAATTTCCTCCTCTAAAATGAGAGGTTTGAAGTAGGTGGCCTGAGAGGCCTTTTCCAGTTCTCCATGACCCTATAATCAAGTTTCAAGTTGTTTTTGTTTCATTTTGTTTTAACATCAATTTTCAGAATCACAGACCCTTAGATTTTGAAGAGACCTCAAAGGCCATCTAGTCCAACTTGTGCCAAAAGAAGTGGCCATTTTACCCTTTGATTGAAGACCTCTAGAGGGCCTGAGAATGAGAAAGAGTCCATTACTTTACATTTCAACTTAGGATAGTTCATTGCAGGAAGTTTTTTTTCCTTATATCAAGCTTAAATCTGTCTCTGCAATTTCCGATCATTCATTTTGCCCTCTGGGACAAAACAGAACATGTCTAATTCCTCTTCCAAATGAGAATCTTTGAAATACTTTGCTGTCTTGACAAGGCAGGTATGAAAACCATTGCAACATATTACCGACTTTAGAAGTGCCTGGGAGATGTTATACTGGCCCACAAAAGGAGGCAGGCCAGTCATACAGCTTTTGCAGCTCATTTTGGACTCCTGGGATTTTAGCAACTACTTCCCCTCTAGGTTAAAAGCTTAACGGAGTTCTAAATTTCTCAACTTCATTAGGATGACACATTTCCCCTCCCATTCCCACAGAAATGGAAGGACTCTCCCAATGATATTTGACAGTGAATCACTGCTTTCTTTTGTGCTCATAATAATAACCGGAGGCTAAGTCATCTCTGTTTCTCTTTCTGGATTTGGCTGATGTTGAAGGTTGGATCATAGACTAGCAATGGAGAGGTGGAAGAAATGGGAAGTGAAGTCCCCTACTCTCAATCTCTTCCTTCCTATTCCCCTACTCATTATTTAGTCTCTCCTTTCATTATTGTAGATCAAAATAAGAACTATTGGAAAGTCATTTTCTACTTTTACTGTATAAATGTGTTTGGATTTCATTTCCACCATCTCATTGCTTTAAGTTATCTTACAACCTTCTCAGTCTAGGTAATCCCAGTCCTTCAATCTATGCTGTATTCTTTGTCCAGTTCTCAAATTATGCTGCTTGTAATCTGAACATAATTTTATTGGTTCTTTTTAAGGTTGAAGAACATTGTCCAAAAAACTACCCACCATTGGATTTACGTGAGGTATTTGTTAGGAACACTCATCACGTATGTGTATCGGGGACATCTTAGGTCCTTTGAGGATCTAATGTAAAAGATTTACACTTTGAGGCTGGTACTTTTGTTTCCAATTATGCGTATTCAGCTTTTCTAGTACAGATTCTTTTGCCTCGGATGCTATTCTGCCCACAGCATTTCTCCTCTTATTCCACAGTACCCACTAGTTCATACTTCCATCTGATGGGGGAGATGATTTCTGATAGTAGCCTCATTTGATCAGAGTTATGGGCCAGATACTCACAGGGGTTCCTTTGGGACAGAAACCAGATCCTGACTGAGCAAAATCCTACTTGGAAACAACTGTAGCAATCTATCCCCTTGGTAGTGTGACAAAGTAGCCAAGTCTTCTGGAATCAAAATCTTGTGTAGGAGAGATAATAGTGGGAAACTACACAAAAAAAGGAAGAGGAGAGAGAAAATACAGGGAAACTAAAGATATATCTGCCCAAGCCATAGCTAAAAAGAGAAGAGATAGTAATTTAATTTCTCAGCAAAGAGGGGATGGGGAACAATGCTGTGGGAAGGAAGGCTAGAATAAAAGCAATGGAGGGAGAAACAAGGATGGGGGGGAGTGGAGAGGGAAAGAAAAGGATGCCATTAAAGAATGTTTCCATAGTGAAGGAGAAGAAGAGTCTCTTAGCTATGGTAAAGTTCAGGATGGTTATGGGTTTTGTCAGGAAAGAATTTGGATAATGGAACACTGCCTTCCTCTAGGAAAGTCTTCTCTTTCAAGACTACAGCCCATCCTAGAAGAGAGATCCATGAGCTTCCAAAGGCAACCAGTAGGTGGAATCAGAGATATAATAAACTGGCTACACCAGTGGTAAATGATCATAATAAAGGTAAAAAAATCGCATTAACAAAATGGTTTATTTAGAAAACCCTAACAAATCAGCAAAGAGACAGAGATAGCTACTAACTTCAGTAAACTAGCATAGTATAAAATTGACCAAAAATCTCTATACTTATATGTCAATAAAATCTAGGAGGAAATAATAGAAAAGGAAACTACTTTCAAAATAACTACAAAAATATAATAAAATATCTGGGAACTGATTTAACAAGATACTTGAGAATGATATAAATACAACTGCAAAACATGCTTCGATAATTGGGCTCACTAGTTGAGTCTGGCCAGTGTAATAAATGTTACCTACAGTAAATTAATTTGTGGATTGCCAATTACCAAGCTTGTCCTAGTAGGGGTCAGCAAACTCCAGTTCTTGAACCAAATCTGGCCTCCACCCTTTTTTTGTTGTTGTTCAGCCCACAAGCTAAACATGGTTGTTGTATTTTAAAATAGAGTTTTATTATACTTAAAATGTAAAAACCATTCTTAGCTCTGGCCATATGAAAACCAGCAGTGGGCCTGATTTTACCCTAAGGCCATAGTTTGCCAACCCTGGCTTTATAGAGCTAGACAAAATAATAACAAAATTCATTTGGAAGAAGGAAAGATCTAGAATATCAAGGGAAATTAATGACAAAAAGCAGGAATGAAGGGGGAATAGCACTTTCAAATCTCAAATTGTAATATAAAGCAGTAATTAATTACCCAAACTATGCCCCGAAGGATAAGAAATCAAAGGATGTATACTCATAGCTTCAAAAGTGTTGCAAAGTATTAAAAACCACATGAAAGTGTTCCAAATCATTAATAATAAGAGCCAGACAAATCAAAACAACTCACAGGTTTCACCTCATACTCAGCAAATTGGCAAAGATAATACAAGATAAGAATAGTCAATGTTGAAGGAGCTGTGGAAAGACAAGCACATTTAACATGTTGTTTGGTGGAGCTAAGCTGGTCCAACCCTTTTAGAAAGCAATTTGGAATTATGCTATTTTTTAAAAGTGTTTTAAAGGTCTAGCCCTTCGATTCAACTGCTACCCCAAAGACCCAAAAGGAAGGAAAATCTCATATACACTGTAGAGGGCGGACACTTTGGAGAAGTATACCTGAAACAAGGTGTTAACCCAGTGGAATTGATGAGATGATGGTTCTCTAGTTCCCGTATATACTTAGTACTTAGTATGGTGATGTCATGGTCATCTAGTTCCCATAATACTTAGTACAGTAAGGTAATAGTTTGCCAGTTCACACATACTCAGTGTACTGTAATGATGTAATTGTAATAGGGTATCTGAACTGGGGACAAAGTCAGACAGAGGGAGACTGGTTGAAACCGGTAGACAGATGAAGGAGACTGGGTCGGACTGAGACCGAGTCAGACTATGACAGACACAGACTCTATTCTTGTCCATTCTCATGGCGACTATCCTGCTGAGACCAAGGCCCTTCCAGAGGAGCTCCAGAAAGCTAGCCCGAACATTACAATATTCCAAAACATTCATTGTGAAAACAAAGAATAAAAGCAAAATCAGGAACTCATTGTTTGGGGACTGGTAAAACAACTGCAGCCTATGTGCCTGGAACAGGGCATCGAAGAAGACAGAAAGGTAAGAAGGCCCAGGTTGTGAAGGGCTTCAGATGCCAAACAGGATTTCATGTTTGATCTTAGAGATAACAGAGAACTCTTGAAGGTTATTTGGTAGCAAAGCAGAGAGGGAAGAGTGCACGAGCAAACCTATGCTTTCACTTTGGGTTGGAATGGGGAGAGATTTGAGGGACAGACACTGACCAGGAGGCTATCACATTATTCCAAGCAAAAAGAAAGGAGGGCCTGCACTAGGGTTGGGGTTCTATAAGTAGAGGAGAAATATATGGAACAAATATGAAGAAAGATACGATGAGACTTGGTAACATTAGAAATGGTGAGGGTAAGAGATAATGAAGAACCCAGGAGAACACCAAGGGTGCAAGCAGTCTGAGTGACTGAGAGGGCAGTGATGTCCTCAGCAGTAATGCACAAGTTAGGAAGCGAGGAAGATTTTAGGGGAAAGGTAAGGAATCCTGTTTTGGACTTGCTGAATTTGAGATCCCCACAGGACAACTGGCTTAAGATAGCCAGAAAGCAGTCGGTGCTGTGGGACTGGAGTCCAAAGAGAGACAAGAGTTGAATCTGACCACTTTAAAGGTCTTCCCACTTTTTACTGGGATTTGTACCTTGGCTTAAGGCCTAATACTAATGTCACACTTACCCTCAGATTGCCATGGTGGCCTGAGAGGGAGAAATTTAGCTGGGTTCTGATGCTAGAGTTGAGAATTTGCCATTCCAAGTAATCCTATGAAGATTCCCCTTCTCAGCAGAACCAACTGAGCAGACTGGCAAAAAAAAAAAAGACCACTGAGATAATTATTGAACCCTTGGGAAATTAGTATAATAAAGGCAAAAGGGAAGAGGGCCCACGCCAGACCTTGGAGAACAACCCAATAATTGGTAAGGCAGGACTCCCACTACCAATTCAGGCCAAAACTTGTTCTGCAATTTATAATTTTAGTTACCTGAGGCTCTGAAAAATTGAGTGACTAACCTAGTGTGATACAGTCAGTATTTGTCAAAAGTGGATCATGAATCCACGTTTTCCTGATTTTCAGACCTTAGCTGGCCTCTGAAAATCCTACCAGTTCTAGATCAAGGACACTGTGCGTGGCCTTGGGAATGTCTCTTCTCCCTAGATATCAGTTTTCTCCTCAGTAAAATAAAAGGCTTGATTAGATGTCTTCTAAGGTCCTTTCCAGGTGTAGATCTCAGATCCTTTGTTGGAAACTCAATAGGGATGGAAAGATTAGCCCAGCTCCATCTTGTAATCCTGGTGGTCCTGTGAGACTTGGGCAAAGTGTATGCTTAGCTTACTAAAGCATATGAGATAACGTGGCTTGTTGAGCTGGCCTTGGAGTCAAAGGTGGCCTCTGACACATCCCAGACTGGGCACGTGATTCTACTCTCGGTACCCTAGGCAACTCTCCAAGACTATAAGGCAATCTGAAAAGAAGGTAACAATGTACCCTGCTGGAGTTCCCATACCAGTGAAAGAACAAAGGTAGAAATAAAATTCTGGTCATAAGATTTAGAAACTGAGACCAGAAGAAGTGATGTGACTTGGCCAAAGTCACACCAGGACAAAGGAGTCGAAGTAGGATTGAGGCCGAGGTCTTTGGACTCCAAATACAGTGCTTCTGCCGCCCCACATCACTGTGGTGTTGGGGGGCACGTGGAAGCTCATTGTTTGGGAATGGGGATCGTGCACATTTATAGCACTTTGGAGGCCCTCTCACTTGCTACTGGGATGTATAACTTGAGTTGGAGCCCATTATTAATACTCATCCTTGTGTTGAGGGTCTGACTGAGGTGGTAATTGATGTTTCACTCTGGTTACCGTTATATTGGGAGAGAGGAAAATCCGAGTTCAAATTCTGCTTCTGACACTAGCTTTGGTTTTCTTATCAATAAAATCAGAGATTCAAATGAGATAATATATGTAAAGTACTTGGCAAATTTCAAAGCCCATAGTAATTCCATGAAACTTAATTGCTTAATTAAAGGCTGTGTAATTCTAACGACCAAAGAGCGTGGAGAAAAAAAAAAAAAATCGAGCAGATATACTTTCGTACATCTTTTGGAGAGGTGGGGAACTTGCATACACTGTCCCTGGGTAGATGTATTAGTTTTTCTAAACTGTTTTTGTCCCTCTCTTTTTGTTCTTTGTTACATCCTTTTGACCTCGCTGAATGCCAGAGGAAAGGAAGAGATCTATTTGGAAATGAAGGCGATGCAAAAGCAAGTGATATTGATGGAAATTAGTTACCAAAAAGAAATGTCCATTACAATCATTATGATTTGAATTTAAAAAAAACAATTTATACATCAAAAAAAAAAAACCAATTATTATGCTTTGAATTTTGTATCTTAACAAGTTCTGTGTTTTCAGGCACAGTTGTCTCAGGGATCCCATCCTGGTATCTCGAATCTCTGTAACTTTGTTTCTTCCACGAGATCTCCGTCATCTCAGCAAAGTGAAGGACACTGAGCTTGGAAGAGGATCCATAGATCAGTGTTCCTCTGGGGAAGACCCTTTGGAGGGCCAGAACTGGGGGCTCTTTTTTCAGTAATTGAAAGTCAATGTTTTATTCAAAGAATTGTAATTCATCTGTTTACCATATGGACAATTACATAATTTAAGTTGGAAATGCTTGCTTTTGTTATAAATCACATAGATTTGTTTAAACCATTGTTTTTTTTTTTAAAGTAATAGCTTATTTTCAAAATATATGCAAAGAGAGTTTTCAACATTCATCCTTGGCAAAACTTTGTGTTCCAAATGTTTTCTCCCTCCCTTCTCCCCACCCCCTGCCCTTGACAGCAAGTAATCCAATATAGATTAAGTGTACACTTCTTCTATGCATAGTTCCACAATTATCATCCTACACAAGAAAAATCAGATCAAAAAGAAAAAAACAAGCCCAACCCAAAAGATGAAAATACTATCTGGTGATCCATATTCAGTCTCCTCTCTCTGGATGGCTCTCTCCATCACAAGACCATTGGAAGTGGCCTGAATCACCTCACTGTTGAAAAGAGCCACAAGATCACCATATAATCTTGCTGTTGCCGTGTCCAATGGTCTCTTGGTTCTACCACATATATACCATATTCATATACCACAATTTATTCAGCCATTCTCCAACTGATGGGCATCCATTGAATTGGGGGCTCTTAATAAAAATTATGGCCTGGAGCAGCAAGGTGGCACAGTGGAGAGAGCAGCAGTCCTGAAGTTAGGAGGACCCGAGTTCAAATCTGGTCTCAGACACTTAACACTTCCTAGCTGTGTGACCCTGGGCAAGTCACTTAACCCCAATTGCTTCAGGGGAAAAAAAAATGACCTGACTTTGCTACTAATTTATTGTGTGACTTTGGACAATTTACTTTCTTTTTCTGACCTCAGTTTCTTCATCTGTCCCCTGTCCAAACTATGTCCCAGAGTCATTTGAAGGTGCCAAAGGGACTGTAGTCATAAAGATGCTTCGAAGGGCAAAAAGGAGACAGCAGAAGCAGATAAGATGATTCTCAGTGCTCACAGGGGTGTAACAGGAAAAAAAAGTGGTCAAATTTAAGCACCCCCAAAATATCCATGGGACAGCTAGGTGGTGCTGCAGTGTATAGAGCACCAGGCCTGGAGTCAGGAAGATCTGAATTCGAATCCAACCTCAGACACTTCCTACCTGTGTGACCCTGGGCAAATCACTTCACTCTGTCTGCCTCAGTTTCCCTAATCTGTGAAATGAATTGGAGAAGGAAATGGCAAACCACTCCAGTAGATCTGCTAAGAAAACTCTGAATGGGGTCACAAAGGGTCAAACATAATTGAAATGACTGAACAACAAATACATCCATAAGAGAAAATGGAGACATTGTGAGAAGAAATACCTTGGCCCAGGTTACTGGGGAATAAAGCCAGGTTGTTAGGGATAGACTGACTTCAGAGCTCACTTTCAAGTCTGTTTGGGCCAATGTGAATGCGAGTGTGGGCAGCTGTACTTTAAGGAATGACTAATCCAAGTTCTTAGGGTGAGATGAAATGCAGGGCTTTGGGCCTTCGGCTACAATAACCTAACCCCTGGGGGTATTGACCTCTTGCTTCCTTGGCCAGAGGAGGCCATGGTAGGAAGCTTCTAGAAGGTGGCAAATTAATTTAGGAAGCCGGGGCCCACACCTTCAAAAAGACTAACTAAGTTACAGATCTGGGTCCAGGACATGTGTACCTGCCTGGGGGGAAAGGAAGTGGGGCTTTTAAGGTCCCCTCTTTAGAGCTAGAAGGGAACTTTAAGATTTTCATTTTCATTTTACAGTTAAAGCCCCAGGCTGAGACCAACTTAACCCAAAGAGTAAATGAAGGAAGCTCCTCAGACTCCATTCTTTATACATCTCTCCTTGGGCTCTGGATTTTGTTTGAGCTCCAGTCCTTTAAATCAGAGGCCTGGCACAGATCACAAAACCTCCCCTCTGGGCAGTCCTGGAGTCACTAGGTATTTGTGAGTCAGCCCTCTTTAGGAACTTGGACTCTGGGTATAATCTTCCTAACCCAGGAGGACTCGAGGAGACACTGCTGATCAGCCCAGTCAGGACAACTCTAGGGTGCTGCCCAGTGGAGCTCGACAGCAGTGGAGCTGGACCGAATCCTGTCTCTCTCACCAGTGAGACGGTGCCTTTCTGGCTTTGTTTCCACTATTGGGGCCTTGGGACTATTCGTTCCGACTTTCCTCTCAGCCTTGGAAAAGGCACGCTCGGCAGTTTGTCTGGAAAAGATCAGGGAGGAAGGTGTGGGATTTAGTGGACTGCTGGCTCAGTATTGTATGGAATGTCCATCAGATGAGTTCATGTGATTCGGGGTCATAACGAGAGAG
This sequence comes from Sminthopsis crassicaudata, assembly GCF_048593235.1. Classification (NCBI taxonomy): domain Eukaryota; kingdom Metazoa; phylum Chordata; class Mammalia; order Dasyuromorphia; family Dasyuridae; genus Sminthopsis; species Sminthopsis crassicaudata. Next base: position 70,542,329 of record NC_133623.1, read on the forward strand.
GTTCAGGGGTCCTAAAGTTCTAGTCATACTTCCTCTGGATAGAATATGCAGTACTAGGAACTACAGGATAGGAAAAGCATTGGAGAATATCCAACAAAGAAAAACCATGGTTCTAAAGCTGAAAGGGTCCTTAGAGGTCATCCTCTTTTTTTTTTTTACAGAGGAGGAAACTGAGGCACATCAAGGTCAAGTGATTTACTCAGGGTCATATAACTGATAGATATCTAAGGTAGTTTTCTTTTTCTCCCCCTCTACAATATTCTTTTTCTTTTTTTCTCAATAGTATTTTATTTTTTCAAATTTGTGTAAAGATATTTTTCAACATCCATTTTTGTTAGACTTTGTGTTCCAATTTTTTCTCCCTCCCAAAGATAGTGTACAATCCTTTTAATATGTGTAATCCTTTTAGCCATATTTTTGTATTTGTCATGTTATACAAGAAAAATCAGACCAAAAGGGGGGGGGGAAATAATAAAAAAGAAAAAGCAGACAAACACACCCAAAGGAAAGATGAAAATGCTATGTTGTGATCCGTACTCAGTCCCCACAGTCCTCTCTCTGGATGCAGATGGTTCTCTCCACCACAAGTCCATTGGAATCACCTCATTGTTGAAGAGAGCCGCGTCCATCAGAAGTGATCATGGTATGGTCTTCTTGTTGCCGTGTACAACGATCTCCTGGTCCTGCTCATTTCCCTCAGCATCAGTTCCTGTCAGTCTCTCCAGGCCTTTCTGAAATCCTCCTGCTGCTCATTCCTTACACAACAATAATATCCCATAACATTCTTACGGAAGATAGCTCCAAACCGAGGTCTTGCCTCCAAAGAACAACGTGGTATCATTTATACTAGGTTGCCTCTCCTAAAAGGCCTCAACTCATATAAGCATTAGTTGAAGGGACTGGCAGAAGAAGAGTAAGAGGGATGGATGTGTGGAGGGCTGTCCTGTCGAGAAGGAATCACACTTGGCCTGTTTGGACCCAGAGGGTAGTGGGAGGAACAGGGAAGTAAATGGAGGCTAGAGAGGAGGCTAGAGAGGCTAATGAGAGGAGTTATCCAAGACCTTATCCAAGACCTTAAGACCTGGAGACCTTAAGACCCCCTCTCCTGTAGAAGTCTTCAATAGGGACAGCAAGATGGTGTTGCAATGGATAGAGCATCAACCCTGGAGCTAGAAGGACCCGAGTTCAAATCCAACCTCAGACACTAGCTGTGTGACCCTGAGCAAGTCACTTACTCCCAACTGTCCCATGAAACCAAACAAAGCAAAAAAAAAAAAAAAAAAAAAAAAAAAAAAAAATAGATGTCTTCAAATAGTAGGTGTAGGACTGCATTGGACGCTGCTGAGCACCTCCTGAACACTCTCTGACCTTGGGGTTTTCCTGACAATGATCTCATTGGAGTCTTTTTCTACTCATTGATTTTTCTCCTTTAATGGAATCTCAATTGTAGTGCACCCCCTCAGTGTGGGTGTCCCCCAGGGCTTCTGTCTCTTTTATGTCGTATATGCTCCATGACCTCATCAGCTCCCATGAGTTTAATCATCTTTTTTTCACACGTGGCTCCCAGATCTAGATATCTAACCCTCTCATGGAGTCCAGTCCTTCATCAGCTTCCTAGATATCCCGTAAGTACCTCAAACTCAACATATCCAAAACGGAACTCATTATCTCTCCCCTACCACTACCCCACCCCCACTCATCTTAACCCAACTTTGCCACCTTGGAGTCATCTTTGACTCCTCACCTCCACCTCCAATCAGTTTCCAGATCTTATCACTTCTGTCTTCCTATCCTCTTTCCCATTTGTCCCCTCCTTTCCACTCACAGGGTACCACCCTAGCTCACCTCCTCTTGTTTGGACTAAAGGCATGGCCTCCTAATTGGTCTTCCTTCCTCTCAGCCTCTTCCTTCTCCAGTCCATCTTCTATGCATAAAGCTGCCAAAGGCCTGTCTACATTCCCACCCTACTCTATAAACTCCTTTTTTTTTTTTTTTTTTTTTGAGGCTGGGGTTAAGTGACTTGCCCAGGGTCACACAGCTAGGAAGTGTTAAGAGTCTGAGACCAGATTTGAACTCCAGTCCTCCTGAATTCAAGGCTGGTGCTCTATCCACTGCACCATCTAGCTGCCCCTTGGCTCCCTATTATTTCTAAGAACAAAAGCAACTTTTCTACTTAGCATTAAAAGCCACAATCTGACTGATCTATCTTTCCAGCCTTATTTTACACCATTCCCCTTCCTGTGCACTCCAGGCCAAACAGAATTGTTCTCCTTGCCTTTTTTTTTTTTTTTTTTTTTTTAATATGCCAGTCCACCTCCATCTTCTGTCTCCCCTGCCTGGAGTGCTCTCCCTCCTCATCTCTGTCTCTCAGAATATCAACTTTCCTCCAAGGTTCCTTTCAGGCACCATCTTCTACACCAGTGCTTCTTAAACTTTTCCGATTCTCAATTCATTTTCACCAAGAGACATTCTCTTGGCGGGCATATTTTTTTCAATGGAGAGAAACCTGCAAAGAATAGTTTCCAGAAGACCTATTTTATTGGTAAGTCTAGGGGAAGTTTGATAATTCTCAATTGAATGTGAAACCTTTCCTGAGATTGTGACCGCCTGAAAGATCACTAGAAGTTTGATTTGCCCTTGAATGTTTACAGCTTATCACACTCTGAGAGGATGTGAGACCATTTGGTGTCTATAGATCAAAGGGGGACATGGTTTTTGTGACTTTACATAATTTTAGGTCGTTGCCTCATGGCAACCCCAAATATATAGGCTTATAAAATAAGTATACAAATCAAACATTTATTGATAATAAATGATAATTTTGTGGAAAATTTGGCAATTGTAAAAGGTATCAAATATTCTGCCAAAATTTAATTCTTTATGTAAAAATAAACAAGCACATTCATTTTCTTAGTATGCAAATTTGCTTTTGACTTTAATAAATGGTAAAATTACGTCACACCAAAGAATTGTTTTATTTTAGTATTTATTTTGAAGCTTTTATTTATTATTATTATGAAGCTTTCCAGGTCTTTCTATATTTATTTTACACATATATCTTCTTCCCTTGCCTGATAAAAGGCAGTAGAAAGTGTTTCAATTTTGTTCTTTTTGTATCCCCAGGACTAACACAGTGTTTGGTACCTTGTAAGTGCTTAATATTTACTTGTTGATTTATTAATTGATTGGCTGATTGTAAGGTTTCTTTTTCAGATATGGATTTTGACAGATTGACTAAGTGAGGCTCCCCCAACTCTGACATTCTGTAAATCCATGCATAAGACTACGATTCTTAAATCCCTCTGCTCAGATGGTAGTAGACAAGCTCATTCCACATAATCTAAAAGGTGACTGCATTAATCTGCTTCCTGCTAGGCCAATGAGAATGTCCCTTTCCTGTGCCATGCCATGACTACCATGCCCTCCGCTCCTCCTCTAATCCCTACGCCCCCGACTGTTGATCTCTGTGGAATGGAGCACGGTGAAATGGAGCTTGTCCCCATGCGGGGTATTCTCAAGGCAAACCCATTATTTGGTGATGATTTAGGAATATGAGGAAGAGTCATGGCAGCCAAGCCACAGAGGCCTACTGACATGAGGGAGGTTGCCTATTGGCCAGACTTTGTAGTCCCAGCTGTTCGAGGTTTCTGGGAAAAGATTCCCTCTTCCCTGCCCCCACCCCACATATAGACATTGATCCTCAGAAACTGGGGAGTAAGATGCCTCTGAGGAGATAAAAACAATGACAAGGGTCTTGAGTATCCAGAGGAAGGCAATCATAGAGTACTAGATAAGGAGCTGGGAGGGATCTCAGATACCATCTTGTCTAAACCCCTCTTACATTGAAGGAAACTGAGGCCCAGGGTGATGAAGTAACTTTCTCAACATCACCATAGGATCTCAAATCTAGCGTTTGAAAGGACCTCAGAGACCACTGGGTCCAAACTCCTCATTCTGCAGAAAAGATCCAGATAAGTCAGATGACTTGCCCAAGAAACATACATAGTAAGTACATGAAATGGCACTGCAGTGGATAGAATGTCAGGCCTGAAGTCAGGAAGACGCTTCTTTATGAGTTCAAATCCAACCTCAGACACCTCCTAGCTGTGTGACTCTGGGCAAGTCATTATAACCTATTTACCTCAGTTTCCTCCTCTGTAAAATGAGCCAGAGAAGGAAATGACAAACGATTCCAGTATCTCTACCAAGAAAAGCCCAAATGGAGTCACAAAAAGAAGGGTACAACTGAAAACAACAAAATGTTTTTGTTAGGTTTTACCTTTTTGTTGTTGTTTTGTCCAGTGTTATGTAAATGGTATTTTTAAAAGGTGATTTTCTTTTTCTATATTCTTTCCTTGAGAAATTTTTGTCTATTATGTCATAGGCTTATGACTGTGTTTCATGGTGAATCAAACATAGTATTCCATTTTGCTGACATCTTCCATAGTTTCACTCCTTTCTGAACACTATCTGTGCCTGTCCACTCTGGAAACTTGTCTCTGATTAAGTCCTTGAACACAATGTCAAGCCTGTTCTTTTTTTTTAGTGTCTTCTGGGATCCTAATTAACCTACTATTTAAGACTTTTTGCTTTGTCTTCCAAATTTGGTACTTTGTTCTATATATCCATTAATTGCTTTTTCATTTTTGCTTTATGGCCTAAACTAATTTTTCAATTTTATTTGTTATTACTTATTCTTGGAAAAGAATATTATTATCATTTATTTAGTCTAGGATTTGCCACTTCCCTTGATGTTTTTAATTCTTGGATGCTATTTAATAGTTTTCTTAATTGTTAATTTTTTTTGTATTTATCTCTGTATTATTGTTATTGTCGTCATTTTACTGATTTGTTACCTTCATTAAATTCCTTTAATATATTTATCATCTGATTTAATTTACCATTTAGAATTCCTTCCCTCCCACTCATTGACATTTCACCTCATATTTCCAAAGGGTTTTTTATCTTTTAAGTGTTTCACAATTCAAAATTTCTTTATTGTATTACAATTTTTAAAAAAATGTATAACCTTTTACTTCCCAGTTTGCCAGTAAGAGCTGCCAGAGCGAGGGCTAACGATGTCATAATAGCAATTAGACTTTAACCCTAATGTCAAAGAAATAGTGACATTTTAAGTTGGAAATGAGAACTCTAGAAAAGACAAGGTAAGAGACTCCATCTTGGCAAGCCATGAAGAAGAGACAGTAGAGTGGAGTTGTTCAATCTGCCTAACTCCCAGCAACCCTCTCTCATGCCTCTCTTTGGAACTATCACAGGTTATTGCTATGAATAATGAACTGAAAGCTGAGGAGTGACCTCCCTTCTGACAACTGCTGAGAATGCTGAAGTGAGACTGTAGCAGAACATGATGGGAGCCTTACCTGTTTCAGGAGATTTTGCTCCAAACTCCCATTCCCCAAACTATTGGAAGATTTTCCCATTCCCTCCAAAAAGAGAGGAACTGATTTGGGAGAAGCAATCAAGCAAACAGCTTTTGCTTTCGATTGCTTACTGTTCTTATTTGTTATTTATAATTTTATTTATTATTTGTTAATAATCTGTTGATATCAATGAAAACATGATGGTTATTGTGTGATTAATGATGACAGCAGGGAGAGCTTGGGAGAGGGAGATTTAAGGTGGAAGAGGGACAGGCAAAATGGATGCTAGTCTTTATCGACGCAAGCCAAAGTGGGGGTACACTTTTACACAATACATACAAATACAATTAAATATAGACATCATTACATTTGAGAACCAACATTTATATGGTGCTTATACTGTGCTAAGTGCTTTACAAATATTATCTCAACAAAAATGACAACTCTGGGAGATGGTTGACTAATATTATTTTCATTTTACAGATGGGGAACAAAAGGCAGATAGCAATTCAGTGACTTGCCCAGGATCACACAGTATTTGAGACCATCTTTGAGTACAGGTCTTCCTGATTCTAAGACCAGTGTTCTTCACACAATGATGCCCCCTAGCTGCCTCACATAGGGATCCTTATGTTTTAGATTAGTGACTATTTCTATTTGAATTTGACTAATCTAGACTAGTCCTGAAAGTATGAGCAAACCAAAGGAACTGGCTCTCAAAGATTTTCATAAGAACACTTTGAAAAGGCAAGGAATATGATATCCATTATCATATGTGAAATCATGAACAACATTTCCATTAATTTTCTAATGGGCCTTTTTAAAAGAAGCTCCTTGGTACTTAACAAAGATAATATTCTATGGGATTGCTTGTCATCTAGGGGAGGGAATAGAGGGAGGGAGGGGAAAATTTGGAAAAGTGAATACAAGGGATAATGTTGTAAAAAAAATTACCCATGCATATGTACTATCAAAAAATTATAATTATCAAATTAATAATTTTTTTAAAATAAAAAAATTAAAAAAAAAAAACAAAGACAATATTCAGTACAGGAGCACTGTGAGGTTCTCTGATTGTAGCTATAAGTCAATCAGACTTTTTTTTCCTCACAATATAGTATTATTCATGCCACAAGGAATCAAAGTACATCAAATGCTTAAGATAGCATCACTACAGGAGAATTGGACAACTTGTGCACGTGTAAATCCCCTACAATTTGTGGCACAACAGGCAAAAATGGACCTTGACATTTTGAGAAAAAAAAGATTTTTTTTTAAGATTCAGAAGGCTTCTCAGAGGTCTGGAGGGTGGGCTTGGTCCAAGGCTCCTCAGGGAATAGACTAGAATGAGCCAGATTTGTCATCTGGTAGCCCCTAATCCCACCTGGCCTCTCAGGCAAGAGAGTACACTGCCTGAACATCATTAGATCATCTGATGTTGACAGCAGGTCCATTTTGCTTTGAACACCTTACAAGTGCCCACCAGCTTCTGAAGATGACACTCTCTGCCCAGGCCAGAGTTAACTTAGAGCCAGTGTGAGTGGGCAAATCTTAGCCCCACCCTGCTTGTGTTTGGGCTGTTATGCCAAGTCTCCTTGAACTGTTCTACCTCAGTTTCCCTGCATTAGTTTCCCTGAATTATATCTCCATGGTCCTGAGTTAGCATGCAACCCTCACCTTTTTCCTGTCCATTAGGGCTGTACTACCCCCTCTGAACATTCCAAAAGATAAGACTATGACATCTTTACTTCTGTTTGTTCAGACATCCTGTCTCTAGGCAGACACTTTCTTACCTCCCAGTTAGTAAGAATTTGTAGTTTTCATCCCCATCCTGCCAGAACTGAATTTATGGTCCATCCCTGAAACTGCCCACTCTTTGCTTCCTGCCTTTGTTTCTCTTCTTCTTACTAGAGTCCTATTAAAAAAAAAAAAACTTACTAGAGTCCTATTAAAAAAAATCTGGGAGTCTCACATTCATCACTGGATACTTTAAGAGGAGAGTCCTGTCCAGTCGATCAATTAAGCTCTCTAATAAATAAAATATTAAAACTCTCTAATCTCTATCTGGCCTCAGTGTCTCTGGCATTACAGGGCAATGACTGAAGGAGGAAATCAAGGGAATATCCAAGGAAGTGGTCAGCCACTAGAGACTGCCTGAAGCTGGTATAATCAATCAGTCCGTAATTTCATATTCATGATCAACGGGTACCAAAAGAATAATGGCAAAAGTGCTCTATCTCAGAATGCATCCAAACTAATTAGGAAAGCTAAGGACAACTTTAAAAAGAAAAAGAGTTTGTTTTGTTTTCTTGTAAAATTATGTTGGAGGAACGAAGATCAAAGTGGGAACAGGATGGCCCTTAGGAAAAGAACTGACAAGTGAGAGAAGGCAAAAGTTGCTTTTGTTTTCTGCCAAGGAGAATGAAAGGACAGAACTGAAATAACTTACTGGGAGTTGATCCCCAAGATAAATAAAAAGAAGAAGAAAAGAACACTTAAGTTCTATTGATGAATCGAGTCACCAGATGGACAACATCCTTGGGACCTGAAAAACTTGGTAGACACGAGCATGAGAAAGAGCAACCATTGTCCCAGTTTTCAGAGAAGCGCAGTCTGTAGACCACATAGCATTCAATGAGGGAGATTGGTTCCAGGGAAATTTAGAATGGATCTTTATAAAGAGATGGATAGTGGACATCTGGAAAAGGTAGCCAAGCTCACAAAGAGCCAACGTGGCTTCGTTAAAAACAGCTTGGAAGAAAAAAACCAAATCACAAAGCAATAATTAGGAACTATTTTGCCCAACTGTATAGCAGCAAATCCAGCAATTTCACCAAAATGGATGAGTATTTACAAAAATATAAACTGCCCAGATTAACAGAAGAGGAAATAAATTACTGAAATTGTCCCATTTTAGAAAAAGAAAATGAACAAGCTATTAATGAACTCCCTAAGAAAAAAATCTCCAGGGCCAGACTGATTCACAAGTGAATTCTACCCAACACTTAAAGAACAATTAACTCCAATACTATGTAAACTATTTGGGGAAATAGGTAAAGAAGGAAACTGCCAAATTCCTTCTATGACACAAATATGGTACTGATACCTAAACCAGGAAGAGCCAAAACAGAGAAAGAAAAATTACAGACCTATCTTCCTAATGAATATTGATGCAAACATTTTAAATAAAATGGAGATTGAATGTAAATCAACACATGCTTTTTTTCTGCTTTTTTTTCTCTCTCAATGTTTTCCCCGTTTGTTCTGATTTTTCTCTCCCAACATGATTCATAAAGCAATGTGTATTAAAAATTATTTCATTAAAAAAAGAACAGCTTGGGTCAAATGTACCTCATTTCCCTTTTTACAACATAAGAAAGCTGGTAGAATAGAGTACCAGCTTCTTTAGGCTATATATATGGTTTGTCCAGATTGTAATGATGTTGGAGAAAGCCAGTCTTGTAAAAGATGGAGAGAAATGTGTTAGCTGACGGTATAATTAAATTAATTCAAAACTGCATGGATGGCCCAAACCAAAGAGCTGACGAATAATATTGATAATCTGTCCTCAGAAGAAACATGAAGGGAATTTGAAGAACCTCTTTACCAGCACCCAAGTTTTCAGGAAGTATGAAGTATTCCTTTAGAGCAAGGGTGGAGAAGCTTTTTCTGCCAAGAGCCATTTGTATGTTTATGACATCATTCACAGGCATTATCAGCTTAAAAACTAAACTGTGGGAGGTTGTTATCCTGGCTTCCAGCTCATCATTGCCTGGGGTGGCTTAGGCAGGGCCAGACTAAATGATTTCACAGGCCTTTATAGGGTCCATGAGCAGGATGCTCCCCACCCCTGTTTTAGAGGGGGATTGGGGAGAGAGGGGCTTCATTATGAAAATTAAGAAAAAAAGATCTCAAGAGAGGCAGAGGGGAATCGCGACCTATAAAAGGGAATTAGAAGGTCAGAGAATATCAGACAAAGAAGAGAGGGAAGAGGAGAGATCACTGAGAACTTGGAGCATAGGAACAGTAGGAATCTCCAAAGTGAAAGGAGCTGAACCCTCCAAGAGAGCTACTTATTCTCCAAGGAATGGTGATATGGATCTACAGGTGAGAGATCAGCTAGGAAGGGCAATTCTTTATTGACCCTATAATAGTGACAGAAAGGTTGTCTTTTTTTCTGGGGCACGTCTCCAAAACATGGAGAACCAGATGACCAAGCAGATGACTTCTATCCATAGCTGGAGATTCGTGTGGGCACGAATAGCCCTGCTGGAAAAAAATCTGGAAAGCATTGCTCAAAACTGTGTAATCTCAGACAAGAAAAAGACCTAAAGAGCAGATGGTATTTTCATTACCGTTGCCCTTTGAAGGCAAGGTATTTAGGAAATGGAGACAGTCAGACACATAGATAGAGACAGAGACAGAGATATTTGGTTAAGAAGATGATGTCTGAGAACAAAACTTGGATTCCTGGAACATTATTTAAAACATAAGCCCCTTCCAAGGGGGGAGTCCACCAAATAAGGGTTAAGAAGGAATGTATTTGTCCATATTCTTGCTTTAAACTGAAAAGGAAGGGAGAAAAGGAAAGAAGACCAATTATATAAATTCATAAACTAGGTCCCAGAGAGAGTACCTACAATGTAAAAAGAAGAAAAACAATCTAAGAAAGAAGAAAATAGTTAAATTCCAGTCCTTGAATGCATAAGGCAGCCTTGTTCATGTCCAGATCACCCAAGATAGGCACCCATGTAGAAGTCTCTAGGAAGTCTTCTGGGAGAAGACATTCTGTGTACCCTGATCACATGGTAGGAGCATCCCTCCCACATGGTAGGGACTGTGTCTTTAAAACTATCAATAATTTAAGGACTGAAGATCCTGTTCATCCAAACCATACATTAAGCTAGGTAGGAAAAGGCTTCCCCTTCTCTCTATAGATTGTGTCCCCGAGAAATGAACTCCTTTTCAGTTCTGGTTCAGGTAGGAGAGGAGTCCCTAGACCTGGGAGCTCGTGTCATGATAACTTCCAGATTCTAGACCAGCCTAACAGGGAATCCCTGAGAAGCTGTATTGCCCAAGAAACTGAGGCAAGATAGAGATTAGAAAGTTTTATGTGAAAGGGAGAGATTGTGCTGGGGGCATGCTGCCCCCAGGGCTGATGTCCAAAGCATCCAGCAACCAATGTGAGTTCTCAGTGATATATATATATATATATATATATATATATATATATATATATATATATATATATATATATATATCCATATATATATATATATATATATATATATATATATCCATATATATATATATATATATATATATATCATATATATATGCAGGTGGCTGAACTGCAGGATAGACTGAGGCAGGGGCAGAGTCAAAACGCTGAGAGATAGGAACTATCAATCTGGTTCTGACAGGGGGAAGGGCACCAGACATTCTGGTAAGTTGGGATAAAGAAAAACAATGACAGGATAGGGGGTAGAACCATAAATTCTAACAAACTGGGAGTTAAGGAGATGTCCTCCTTAGAGCCAGGAAGTCTGGACTCTCCCTTATCTTAGGTTTATACCTTTAGAGTTAGTAGCCCTGACTTATATCAGTCTTAATGAACCAGAGTGGGGTTTGCAACTAAGAGGACTGAGGCAGAACAACTAAGGAAACTGAGGCAGAACAATTTAGGGAAACTGAGTCAGGACAATAAAAGGCAACTGTGGCACAACATTCCAGGCTCTCTCTTCTGAATATTCAAATCATTGAATTACCTTCCTCTAGATACCTGGGTTTTAGCACCATAAAACTAGAAAAATGCAAGGACTTGTCTAACCCCAGAGTTAACAGCAGTACAAAGGCTCCCTGTTCCAATCATGTCAGGTCCTCTGCACTTTCAGAGCATCTCAGCCAGAGAATCCAGTTTGAGATGGACAGTTAACTGTAAGTTAGATGGTCTGCAGTCATTTGTGCCCTTAACTCAGCCTCTACTTATAGAGCAGCAGGGCTCAAGGCAGTCATGCTGCCCATTCAGAGGGGCATCCCACTCCAGGGGAGAAGGGTGAGGCCTGGAGTAGCTCCACCTGTCCCCACACACAGAGGAACAGATAGGGCTGCTACTAGGGTACAGAAAGGATCCAGATTTCTGAGCAGAGTATGCACAATTAGACCATCAAGGCAGGCAAGCCTTGAACTTTTAGAAGCCTGATATTAATCTACAAGGTCCTTTGAGAATGCTGAAATACTAATTAATGGAGTTACAGGACTGGAGAAACAGATCAGAGAGACTTCCAGTCCCAAGACAAGTCTGATTTCTGGTTGTTTCTAAAAAATAATACAAAAAACTGAATCTTCCAGACAATTCCAACAGGATAAAGGGTTCCAAAGTTAAAACATAATAAAAATGAAAAAAGGTCTCCTAGAAGGCTTCCAATTCAATCTGAACTGGTGAGATAGGGGGTGGGGCAGAAGTGCCTAGGGCAAAGTGAATAGGAACTAGGGGTTCCCAGTCTTTCAGGTATTTTGAGAAAAATCCACCAATTTCCCCAGGTTCCTAACTCTTCCTTCCTTTTTTTCTCACAGAAAGGAATTATCAAATAAGCATTCCAACATATGAGTGAATCAAAATTCCTATACATAACAGAGAAGTATAGTAGTTTCCTAAAAATCCCTCAAACATAACAGCAATAGTTACACAGGTTTAAGAAATCCCATTCCAAATCTTAAACACACAGTAATAGATGATCCAGTCAAGGTTTAACAGTCATTCATCAACCCTTGCCAAATTCCCCCATTACAAAGCCAATCAGGGCTGCTCATTCAAAAACTGCTTCATGCTGATAAGGGGCAGAGATTCTCAGTCCAAGCAGGAGGATGGGTGTGGTATGCTGATTCTGGTCCCAGTTCAATATAACTGTAATTTGACCAAAATCTAGAACCAAAAAACCCAAATCTAACAAAAAAAGGTTAGAACAGTCTGAGAAAGAAAGACTGGTCCACAACGACTGCTACAATATGTGGGGAGGCCAGAATACATTGGCCAGCAGCTTATTTAGAAACTTTTTAGACACAATATCCAGTAATAGATGACCAGGCTCAATACTTATTTGCCCAAGTATTTAGGATATAATGATTACATAAAGTCAGATTGGAAACAGCAAGGCATGACATAATTGAATTGCATTAACAGTTTCTATTGACCTTTGTTCTGATCATATTAATCAGTCACAGGAGGAAAAAAAATGCCAGGACACAACTATAACGTAGCATAAGCAGTTACAACTCAACCTTCAGCACATACAGGATAAAATAGCTTTAACTCATTTTTACGCCAGTTAATTGTCCCACTAACTGTCAGAGGGGCAGAGCTTTAAAACTCCCAAATAGCATTAACTATAAGCCCAAGGAATTTTACCTCCAATAACAAATCCCATTAACTAAAGTTTCAGATAAATCCCAACCAGGTATTTACCCTAACTTTATATGGATAACAGTAAGAAATTTGTCCCAGTAGGTTCACATCTTTCATACCCAAATAGATATATAAGTTGAACATTATACAAATCATTTTGCTTTAAAATGCCCAATACATAGAAAAAATTCCAAATTGCATATTGTCTATAACAGAAACATTTTCAAAAGGACAAAGAAAAAAAACTATCATGTTCAAAGGCCTTTTAAATGATGGGCAAAACTCAGGATACTATCGATACAATCCATTAAAACTTAGATAGAATATCCTATACAGAATATCCTAATACCACATAAAAGAATCCAAGAAGTTCTTACAAGTATTAAACTTTTAGAAATAACCCTTCCAAATTATGGATCACATTTATGACCATATTCCTTAACCAAGGAAACCATTATGTAGCAAAAGAAACAAATATTCAGTCAATTAACTTAAATCACAGTTTGCTCCTTTCAGCCAAGAACCAGGCGGCTGCAACTTGATAAAAAATAGCTGGAACACACTTAGTGGGGAGGAGAGGATTCCCAAGTGGCCATCCTTCTCTACCAGGCTTAATTGGGGGAAGGGGATTTCACATGTCCACCCTTCCCCTATTCCATGTGGCATTTCTCCTAACTCCCAACCCTTACTCAACATTTCTCCATCCTTCCTTTTTTTTTCCTCTTTCTTTTCCTTAACCAATTTCCAACAACCTTTCTAACTAGATGCTCCATTGCTAAGGAGCAGAAAGCAGGAGGGGAGGGGTTGAGTTTAATCTTCACCTTTGAAGACAAAAAATGGCCTTCCATTTCTCTCTCCCCCACCTCTTCTCTCTCCTCCCAAATATCTTCCCAATACTTTCTCTTATTCCCTAAAAATCATCCAAACCTTTAATTGCTCCTACAAATCCATCCTTCATAAATCACCTGCATTCTCCTCTCCTTTTCCCTTCATAACTGTTAAGATTCACACTACAGCGGAGAGCTAAATGACTCCATAAAACCCATATGTCCAACAGAGTGGGATTTAAAGCAGAACTTATAATGTTATAATATAATATAACAAATTACCCCATGTGTTTCAGAAGGTAACATACTTTACCTAATTGGAGGCACATGAGCCCTTTCAGGCAAGTTAACAGAACTTCCCTTTAACAAGCCATTGTTCTTAAGATTTTATACTCAACAACCATAAAATTATTTTAAAACTGCCCAAAAGGATACTTATTGTTTTGTTTCATTTTGTTTCTCACTTAGGTTCAAACTAGTTCTCGAAAGCCTTTCCTCAAAGATTGAAAGCCATTAGCATAAACTCCTTTGTCCTCCAGAGGCCTTATCTGCCCAGCTCAGCCGAGGCCAGGCTTGAATTTTATTGCTTTTTTCCTCCTCTCTAACTGGCAGGCTGCTTTTTGAGGAAAAAACTTTTCTGTCATCTTTAAAATAGCCAAGTTTTTTTCTTTTTCCTCTTTAGTAATAAAGGTTTCAATATTCAAACAAATTCCAAGATCTTATATTCAGAATAAATATCAGGCAAAGGCAATAGTAAAATTATCTCCCACAATTTCAGTCATCCTAAAATTCCTAATCAAATGTTTTCTCCTACCTGAGTGTCAGTCGGATAAGACTTTATTGCCCTTTACTCTAGCAGGCTCTGAAAACCTGCTCCAAAGAAGCAGTTTTAAAGTAGCCACAGGTTAAGGAGTTAGAAATCACAAGCAAATTTTATATTAAGCACAGGTGCAACTTTGAAATAACCAATTGCCAAATTTCTTAACCATTGTTCTTAAAACTTCACAGATCTCTTTAAATCAACACAACAGACAGACAAGTCACAAATACGGAACACAAATCACACAGCCATAGGGGCACAATTACAACATTAAACAAAACATTTAATGTATACAAAGTAGGGGATATTCACAAACCTTAGAATAGCCCTGAGGGCAGTTGTTGCAGCTCGAGAGTCTTCCCTCCCAGAATCTAAACCAAGCTTTTTGGCCTTCCGAGCCGTTTGGTGCATTTCTCTGCCTCCACAGAGAATGCCTAGATATAACCAGAACCAAGATTTTTCCCAAAGGCAACCAGAATCAGAACCAGACTCAGACAGTGTCAGAAACACCCAGCCAGATCTATACTCTAGAACACCTAGAGTTGTGCCACTGGAACCCAGAACCAGATAGTGCCACAGAGCATCCTATTGACACTTCCTAGAGTTGTATGGCTCATCAGCCCAACTTTTTCTGGTAACTCAGATTTGCTAGCAATCGGACCAGACAGAAACTTACTCTGTAGGAGTGTCAAACCAGATTCTCCTTGGCCAAATGGAGGCATCCACAAAAGATCTTGTCTCAGCTGAGAAACTGTTCTCTGAACTGGAAGACTCTGAAGAAATCCACATGGCCAGCATTTCCTAACAAAAGGGTCCAGATCCTTAGCCAACCCGTGGAGACCCAAAGGTCTCTAATCCTGCTCTCATATCTCACTGGGGCCTCTATATGTAATGCTGGAGAAACTGAGGCAAACTAGAGATTAGAGAGTTTTTAATATTTTATTTGAAAGGGAGTCCCCCAGGGCTGATGTCCAAAGCATCCAGCTATCAATGTGAGTTCTCAGTGGCATATATATGCAGGTAGCTCAGCTACAGGAGTAGACTGAGGCAGGGGAGGAGTCAGAACACTGAAAGCTGGGAATGGACTATCAATCCCATTCTGACAGGGGGAGGCACCAGACATTCTGGTAAATTGGGATGAAGACAATGACAGGATAGGGGGTAGGACCATACATTCTAACAAACTGGGAGTTAAGGATGTGTCCTGCTTAGAGCCAGGAAGTCTGGACTCTCCCTTATCTTAGGTTTACACATTGACAATTGATAACCTTAGAGTTATATCAGTCTTAATGAACCAGAGGGGGGGGTTGCAATTAAGGGGATTGAGGCAGAACAATTAAGGAAATTGAGACAGAACAATTTAGGGAAACCGAGGCAAGATAATTAGGGAAACTGAGGCAGGACAAGTAGGGAAACTGAATCAGGATAATAAGGAACTGTGGCACAACAAAGCCAGGAATTCAAAATCAAGGTGGGCTTTGGATTTTGCTACTTGGTGAGACAATACGCCAATAGGAACTGAGTTAAAAGCTGATCTTAATCCCCTACCCTACAGATTGAGGTGGTATTGGGGAGATTAGGCTCTCCGCATTTTAGATGGAATATTCTTGCTATATTTGAAGTAAATATTCCTTTGCAAAAATTAATCTTACTGTTACATGGTTAAATGGAACTGGGATGTGGAGGTAATACAATCAGTGAGGACTTGAGTCAATGACAGAGACTTTCTTCCCTTCCCCCAGCCTCTTAAAGAAAGTACTATAGAACCCTGGAGGAAGGATGAAATATATAATATACTTGACTCTCAGGCTGTGGAGGGGCAAGGAAAGGCAGTTTTCCAAATGTTTTTGCCATATGCTCAAAGTGCAAACACCACCCAATAAGGAGAGGGCCTCACCCAAAGAGGCCAATGTTACCTCGAGACACGACTGAGACTTTTGTTGAAAAGTATTTTCAGATCAAGAAAAAGACAGGTTGGTGGGTATGATGGAAACTCAGACAGAAAGTGACCACACCATCTGGAAAATTGGTGCTACATGAGACAAAAGCCAGTCAAAATATGCTATGTAGCCGAGGTTTCCAAAGAAGAGTTTTCAGAGTTCAGAGAAAGAATTGGTGCAATAAGCTCCAGATCTACAGGAAAAGTCAACCTAGGAAAGATGGAAAATTCTCAGGAATGAACTTCTAAGGTTACAGAGAAAACCAATTTCAATGAGGAGGGAGCTTTATAGAGAACTATGTGGATTTACAAGAAACTCATTAACCAACTCAGATTTTCTTTTTTATTTCTGTAATGTTCTTTTCTCTAAAATATAATCTTCTCTGTATGCAGGTTTCTTGGGGAGCTTCTGGAGGCAGCCTTAGTTTCAGTTCAGTTCAATAATCCCAAATGCAGCCATGAGTCCAAATGTTTTACTGTCTCTATCCAAATCTTCTATTCTTCACTTGGGCCTCGGCTAGTTTTCTGGAGGTCTTCCGGATCTTGGTTTCAGTGTTCTCCACAGGACAGCCTGCCACCACTTCTCTGTTTTCCTTTGTTCTGCCTGATTTGTGAATCTCCTTGACTGAATCCTGACTCTGAATCTCCTAAGGCCTCTTGAAGTTTTCCCAAAGTCCTCCTGAAGTTCTGAGAGCTGCTTGCTGCACACCAATCATTTCATCACTAGGAAACCATTATTTGTTGTAGGATTAAATCAATGCTAAATTAGATTTAACCAATGTCTCCTCCATTCCACTCACTACCTTGTTTCAAGTTCTGGCCTATAAATAACATCTCCTTGTATTATCAGATCACTCATACTGAACCATGCTAAATTAGATAATTATTGTCTTTATCCATTCCAGTGACTTAGCACCTTGTAAGAATTTTAACATATTTCTTTGAAACTTTTTATTTCATTGAATAAACAGTTTAGAAAAAACTGTAGTAAGCTGACTTAGGGAAATGGTTTTAGCTTTGCTGACCTGAGAGACCAACTTACTGATACAGCAATAATCTTCCACAATTCCAACTGCTCCCTACATTCATAAACAAGGAAGAAGGGAAAAGTAGCTTTAATTGGCTCCTAAATAAGCTTCATTTGACCATCTCTGAGTTTCTCTAGATCATTTAGGGAAAATAAAATATGATTTTTAAGTTTTACATGAGATGTTCAAATGTCTAAGTGTGAAACAGACTTTTCTCTATTGATAAGTAGATTGTACACGCATTTGTCAAATTATGAGTAATTCTGTAGTGTTTTAAATAAAGCATCTGTGAGGTTATCATCCAAAAAAAATCAGCTTCCAATTTGATAGTAGTATGAGCATAGAAATCAGAAACTTCTTCTTCAGACTGGCTCAGTAAACAAGAAACATATGGAAGACAGAAACAAGAGGGTAAGTAAGGATGACTATGGGCATGTCACAATCAGTACTAAAGATGGAGCTGGGCAGGCCAGAAAGCTAAAGACTAAAAGAAAGATGAGTCTTTTGGTTTTGCTTTTAGCTACATTGGAGAAGAGAAGAATGAAAAAAAGGATTGGTCATTGCCTTGAGGTGATGACATAATGGTCCTAGCACTAGAGCGCTGAGGGGCCTCAGAGGTTGTTCAATACAACGCCCTCATTTTACAGAAGGGGAAACTGAAACTCTGAAAGGTGAAGAGACAAGTAGTAGAGCATCAGAACCAGAATTCAAAGAGGGCTTCAAATCTAATATTCTCTCTCCTGTATCAAGCTATTTCTCACAATTTGCCAAGAGAGAGCAAGTAGAACAGCGCATATCATTTTCCTTCTGGTTTCTCTGCCAAGAAGAATGACTTTTGGACCAAAATGGAGAGAGCAGAAATGGCTAATAAGGACAATATAATCGAGATAAGGAGAGAGAATGTGCCTGACTCCCTTGCCAAATTCAATTCCTGGAGCCAAATAAATTACCTACATCTCAGCAGGCTGAAAAAAATAGGCAGATGTGCTTTGCTGAACCATTGGGTATGGGGTTTGAAGAATTGGGGGAAAGAGCTGGAGAAAAACAGATAGTCTTGTTTTCCTCAAAAGAGTTAAGAATAGAGTCTTTTATCTTTAATCTATCTTTGCTTTAAGAATCATGTTGGAAGAGAAAAATCAGAGCAAAAGGGAAAAACCATGGGAGAGATTAAAAAAAAAAAAAAAAAAACAGAAAAAAGAAGTGATCTAGGCTAGCCAGCTTGGTTTCTCTTGGCAAAAATTCTAGGATTTATTAATGAAAGCAATAACTAGGAAAAATCTAGAAAGGGAAGCAGTGATAACAAAAAGCCAGCCTGGCTTCATCAAGAAGTAGTGCCAGACTAAGCCCATTTCCCTTTTCTGGGAAGGTAAGTAGATTTGTGGAGGAAGCCAATCTTTGGAGATATAGTTTATCTCAATTTTAGTTTATTTTCAAAGAACAGGTTTTATTGACATAATAAAGAATACTAAAAGAACTTATATCTGAACCCATGAAAACTAAAGAGGAAAATCCCAAATGGTATCAAGGGGAGTAGGATATGACTGAAATGTCTGAATAACAGCCTTTTTGTTTTACAGCTGGAGAAACTAAGGCTCAGAAAGGTTAAAGAAAGGGGTGTGCTGCAGCCAATTAAATTGGCCAGCGGTGAGCCAATTGATTATTAAATGAACAGAGTGAGCATTCATTTACAGCGGGGAAATTGACAAACACTATAAATCAGGGCTTAATTTATTCAGTTGATCTCTAGATTTAAGAAAGTGAGGGAGAGAGGCAGCTGTATGGTGTCAATAGAGCACCAGTCCTAGAGTCAGTTCAAATCTGAGTTCAAATCTGGCCTCAGACACTTAACACAAAGTCACTTAACCCCAGTTGCCTCACAGAAAGAAAGAAAATAGAGAGAAAACGTGAACAATTAGATTAAGTTTAAAAGTGTCTAGAGTGCATCCCTCCCCCATAGCTGGTTCTACTATTTTAACAGCATGCAGCTGGTTAAAAGACTTGCCCATGGATTAGGAGAACAAGGGATAATTTACCCACCAGATCTTTGGCGAAGAGAGGAATTTATGACCAAAGAAGAACTATAGAATGTTATGAAAGGCAAAATGGACAATTTTGATTACATTAAATTAAAAACTGTTTGCACAAACAAAACCAACAGAAACAAGATTTAAAAAGGTAATAACAAAACTGGGAGAGGAAATCTTTACATCCAGTGTTTCTGATAAAAGGTCTCATTTCTAAAAAATATAAAGAACTGTCAAATTTCTAAGAATACAAGTCATTCCCTAATTGAGAAATAGTCAAAAGGTATAAACAGGCAATTTTCAGATGATGAAATGAAAGCCATGTATCGTTATGTGAAAAAATGCTCTAACTTACTATTGATTAGAGAAATACAACAGAAAACAACTCAGAGGTACCATCTCACACCCCTCAGGTTAGCTAAAATGACAGGAAAAGATAATGATAACTATTGGAGGGGATGTGGGAAAACTGGAACACTGATGCATTGTTGATGGAGCTGTGAAATGATCCAACCATTCTAAAGAGCAATTTGGAACTATGCCCAAAGTGCTATCCTTTGACCCAGAAGTGTCTCTACTAGGTCTGCATCCCAAGGAAATTGTAAAAGAAGGAAAAAGACCCACATGTGGGAAAATGTTTGTAGCAGCTCTTTTTGTGGTGGAATTAGAAAAGGAGTAGATGCTCATCAAATTGGAAATGGCTGAACAAATTGTGGTATATGAAATTAGTGGAATATTATTACTCTATAAAAACTGATGAACAAACTGATTTTAGAAAGGCCTGGAAAGATTTATACAAAATGATGCTGAGTGAAACAAGCAGAACCAGGAATACATTGTACATAATAACAGCAAGAATGTGTGATGATCAATTATGAAAGACTTGGTTCTTCTCAGTAGTTTAGTGATCCAAAGCAATCCTAATAGACTTTGGACAGAAAATGCCATCTGCATTCAGAAAAAGAACTAAAGAGACTGAATGTAAATCAACACATGCTAGGTTCACTTCTTTTTTCTGTATTTTTAAAATCCCTCCCATGGTTTTTCCCTTTTGCTCTGATTTTTCTCTTCCAACATGATTCTTAAAGCAATGTATATTAAAAATAAATTAATTAAAGATAAATTGGTCAAAAAAAATTTTAAAAAGACTTGCCCATGGTCATACAGTTTGTGTCTAAGGTAGACTTTGTATACAGTCCTTTCTGACACCAGGTCCATTACTCTGTTCACAATGTTACCCTGACTTCCTTGAAATATACTCAACATGAATCCCATACATTCTATTGATGGAGCGCTTGTAACATTGCTTGCAATATTCAAACACATTTGACTTCGTCAATAGGGAAGTTCTATCTGGGCATTCCCCTTTGTCTCCTACCATTGGGCCTCACCCCCACTTATTGGCTAGGGTCCCACTCCAGGAGCTCACTCAGCTGGCTGATTGGCATTGAGCAGATAAGAATATTCACAGGGAGAGCTGTGTCAACAAATGGACCAAGCACATTATTTGTAAAGATCAAGCAGGTGTTACTCTGGCCTTCAGGAGATCTAGACAAATTCAGCTTCCCTCTGATCCCAGAAAATCATTCAGCCACTGAACACTAGCTTGGGTGATACTTGATCTTGAATCCTGCCTACTTCAAAGTTAAATGTTGCCCCAGAGATTGGCAAGCTGGACTCCAGATTGGATTCTTCATCAAGAGAGGCCTTCTCTAGTCAAGGATTTATCAGAGAGTGAGAGTTCATAAAGATAAGAGCTCATAACTCAATTCTAGACAAGTTTCTAAAAAGCCTTTCATGTTATTCAGGTGAACGAGATGCAAAGGTGTGGCCTAGATCATAAGTGTCTGAGGGCAGCGTATGGTTCACATCATTCCCAAATGAAACTAATATCATTGGGAAATATTTGACAAAATAAATAAAAATGCAATAGAATATAATGTTAATATGTGGTTTTCTAAATCAATATACAGCTCACAGGGACCCTTATTCCAGTTAAGTGGCCCTATTTCTACTTGAGTTTGATACCCTTGGGTTAGACAAATGATGTGCATTTAGGGGAATTTAGCACAGGTTGAATGCTAGGACCCAAAGAGTAATCATTAATGATGACATGTCAGCTTGAAAGTTGAGCACTAGTAAGAAGAGATCAGTCTCTGGTTAACACTTTTAACCACACTTTGTGGAACTGCATCCTAAGTTCTTGGCTTATACCCACTATTTTAATCTTGGGGACTGCTCCCTAAATCATATTTCTTTGGCATGTTTTGCTCCCATCCGGAGATTCTTCTAACAATGTCAAAATATATTCATGCTGTCTAAGAAGCTGCTCAAAGTGTCCCCAGTTCCAATACGTGAGATAAGAATTCACTTCACACGTAGGGCAGTCTTTATTTTTTCCCCTACAGAAAATGCAAAAACAACACAAAGGACTTATGAGAACTCATTAGCAACTAATATAATTCTTCTGCCTCTTTTTGGTGATTCCCTACTTCCCACTCCAGAAACCTATACAGGTCTCCAGCCTTATAGCTACTCTACAGATTTGGACTCCTCTTGGAAAAAAATTAAAATGAGGTAGGTAGAAAATCAATATCCTTTTCCCCTTGTACAAGCTTTGCCTTATGCCATATAGTAGCAATGGAGCAAAAGTCTGTATCATAATTCAGTCTCTTTCTGCTCCTCCACCTCTGGGGTCACATATTTTTGTTCCTTTAATCTCTTTTTCTTCTCTTATTGCCAAAGGTAGCATTTCTAATACAATATTGAATAGTAATGGTGATAATGGGCAACCTTGTTTCACTCCTGATCTTATTGGGAATGCTTCTAGTTTATCCCCATTATATATGATGCTTGCTGACAGTTTTAAATAGATGCTACTGATCATTTTAAGGAAAATTCCATTGATTCTTATGCTCTCTAGTATTTTTAATAAGAATGTGTGTTGGATTTTGTCAAATGCTTTTTCTGCATCTATTGAGATAATCATAGGATTTCTCTCAGTTTGGTTATTGATATAGTCAATTATGATAATAGTTTTTCTAATACTGAACCAGCTCTGAATTCCTGGTATAAATCCTACTTGGTCATAGTGTATTATCCTGGTGATAACTTGCTGTAATCTTTTTATTAATGTTTTATTTAAATTTTTTGCATCAATATTCACTAGGGAAACTTATCTCTAATTTTATTTTTCTGTTTTGACCCCATCTGGGTTAGGTATCAGCACTATATCTGTGTCATAAAAAGAATTTGGTAGGACTTCTTTCCCTAATTTTCCAAATAGTTTGCATAGTATTTGAATTAATTGTTCTTTAAAAGTTTGGTAGAATTCACTTGTAAATTCATCTGGCCCTGGAGATTTTTTCTTAATGAAATGATTAATAGCTTGTTCAATTTATTTTTCTAAAATGGGACTATTGAAGTAATGTATTCCCTCCTCTGTTAATCTGGGTAATCTATATTTTTGTAAATCTTCATCCATTCACTTAGATTATTGAATTTATTGGCATACCCTTGGGAAAAATAGATCCTCATTATTGCTCTAATTTCCTTTTCATTGGTGGAAAGTTCACCCTTTTCATTTTTGATACTAGGAATTTGATTTTCTTCTTTCTTTTTTTAAATGAAATTAATGAAAGGTTTATCTACTTTGTTTTTTTTTTTCATAAAACCAATATTAGTTCAGTAGTTTTTTTTAACTTTCAATTTTATTAATTTCCCCTTTTATTTTCAGAATTTCAAATTTGGTATTTAATTGGAGATTTTTAATTTGTTCTTTTTTATAGCTTTTTTAGCTGCATTCCCAATTCATTGATCTTCTCTTTCTCTATTTTATTCAAGTGAGCATCTAGAGATATAAAATTTCCCCCCAAAAAATCACCTTCATGAGTGCAAGATGGGAGAAATCTGGCCAGGCAGCAATGTATCTGGATGATGGCACAGTCCAAAAAGTCAGAATACATGTAGAGAAGCAAATTATTCAAGATGAAGGAGGCAACTATCCCTCTGTACTCTGTCCTGGTCACAATACATTTGGAGCATTGGGGGTCATTCTACACATTGTTACTGTTGGAGTTCTCACCTCATGGGATTTTTCTGATTTTACAAAGGAGATTTTATAAATCTTAACATGCCACAGAAACCAAAAGTTGCTGTTCTTAGTTTTATTATTATTATTTACTCGTATTTTAGCAAAATAATTGAATGATCAGCTAGAAAATATCCAGAATTGTGAAAGCAGCCAGAGGGAAGAGCCTTGAGACTCTGCTACATTGGGGATGGTTGATGGGGATGCTTAACTTGGAGAAGGAAAGATGTGATATAATTGCTGTCCTCAAGTATTTGAAGGACTGTCCAGTGGTCAAAGTCAAGAAGAGGTAACTTTTGGTCTAATGTCCAGAAAAATCTTCCTAAAAGAAATAATGTTAAGAACATTAAAATTTAATCAAATGAGCAAATATAATAAAGATGACAATACTACCTAATCTATTTATTTAGTGCTATACCAATTAGACTTCCAAAAAAACTATTTTAATGACCTAGAAAAACTAACAACAAAATTCATATGGAAAAACAAAAGGTCAAGAATTTCAAGGGAATTAATGAAAAAAAATCAAATGAAGGTGGCTTAGCTGTACCAGATCTAAAATTATATTATAAAGCAGCGGTTACCAAAACCATTTGGTATTGGCTAAGTAATAGACTAGTTGATTAGTGCAATAGGTTAGGTCCAAAGGACAAAATAGTCAATAATTGTAGCAATCTAGTGTTTGACAAACCCAAGGACCCCAGCTTTTGGGATAAGAACTCAATGTTTGACAAAAATTGCTGGGAAAATTGGAAATTAATATGGCAAAAACTAGGCATTGACCCAAACTTAACACCGTACACCAAGGTCAGGTCAAAATGGGTTCATGACCTAGGAATAAAGAATGAGATTATAAATAAATTAGAGGAACATAGGATAGTTTACCTCTCAGACCTGTGGAAGAGGATTGAATTTATGTCCAAAGAAGAACTAGAAATCATTACTGATCACAAAGTAGAAAACTTTGATTATATCAAATTGAAAAGTTTTTGTACAAACAAAACTAATGCAGATAGGATTAGAAGGGAAACAATACACTGGGAAAACATTTTTACAGTCAAGGGTTCAGATAAAGGCCTCATTTCCAAAATATATAGAGAATTGACTCTAATATATAAGAAATCAAGCCAATCTCCAATTGATAAATGGTCAAAGGATATGAACAGACAATTCTCAGATGAAGAAATGGAAACTCTTTCTAGCCATATGAAAATATGCTCATTATTAATCAGACAAATGTAAATTAAGACAACTCTGAGATACCACTACACACCTCTCAGATTGGCTAGAATGACAGGAAAAGGTAATGCAGAATGTTGGAGGGGATGTGGGAAAACAGGGACATTGATACATTGTTGGTGGAATTGTGAATACATCCAGCCATTCTGGAGAGCAGTTTGGAACTATGCTCAAAAAGTTATCAAACTGTATATACCCTTTGACCCAGCAGTGTTGCTACTGGGTTTGTATCCCAAAGAGATCTTAAAGAAGAGAAAGGGACCTGTATGTGCAAGAATGTTTGTGGTAGCCCTCTTTGTAGTGTCCAAAAACTGGAAACTATGTGGATGCCCATCAATTGGAGAATGGCTGAATAAATTGTATTATATGAATATTATGGAATATTATTATTCTGTAAGAAATGACCAACAGGATGATTTCAGAAAGGCCTGGAGAGACTTGCATGAACTGATGCTGAGTGAAATGAGCAGGACCAGGAAATCGTTGTATACTTCAACAACAATACTATATGATGATCAATTCTGATGTATGTGGCCATTTTCAACAATGAGATGAACCAAATCAGTTCTTACACTTTTTTTTATTATAGCTTTTTATTTACAAGATGTATGCATGGGTAATTTTACAGCATTGACAATTACAAAACCTTTTGGATAACTTACACTTTTATTGCTACAAAATCACCAGTATCCTCTAGCAATGTCATGCTGTTCTGATGGATATCACATCTCATAGACCATAAAGTAAAAGAAGGAAGAAACTTTAAAGGCCATTTATTCCGATGTTCTCATTTTACCAATAAAGAAACTGAGTTCCAGAGGGATTAGCTGATTTGTCCTAGGTCTCAAAGGTAGGAGGCAAAGGCAGGATTTGAACCAAGGTCCTTTAACCCCAAAACCAGTTTTCTTCCCACCATACCATATACAGTTTCCAGAATGTTTTTAATCTTATGTTATATTTGTTGAGTTGCTCTCGTTACCCTCTATTGATCTACAGCTATTCAACTTCTTTGGGCTCATTTCTACTCTATTCTGGGATGCTATGTTTCATAAGCCTCTTGCATGTATAAAAACAAACAAAAAAAGGAATAATGATTTTTTAGCTTTCACAACCTAAGTCCATAGCTTCGCTCATAAAAATTCTGCAGGCTCTTTCCATCCATCCTTTTGACTCATCTGCTTTATCTTTTGTTCTTTGAAAATTTGTATTCCACATTCTTTGCTCGTTAAAATTGTGGCTGATAAACCTAGTGTGATCCTGCCTGCGGCTCCTTAGTACTTGCATTCTTTGTTTTCTAGCTGTTTACAGATACTCTTTTTTTACTAGAAACTCTGGATTTTGGTTATGATAGTTCTAGGAGCTTTCATTTTAGGGTTTCTTTGAAGAAGTGATTGGCAAATGCTATTTTCACTTTCTCCTCTGGTTCCTATAGAGTTTGACAGTGTTCTTCCATGATTTCTTGATATATGATATCCAGAATCCTTTTATTGGTCACAGTTTTTAGGTAATCTATTGATTCTTAAATTCTGTCTCAATCTGTTTTACTGGTCAGTTGTTTTTGATTTGAGATGTGTTACATATTCTTCTATTTTTCAGTCTTTTGACTTTGTATTAATATTGATTGTTGTTTTTTGGTCCATTCTGATTTTCAAGGAGTCTTTTACATGGATAAAGCTTTGTACCTTTACTAAACTATTAATCCTCTCAGTGTATCCTCCAAAGTTCTTATTCATTGTCCAATTCTTTCCTCCAGCATTCTCATTTAATTTATGATATCTTTTTTCAACTCTTTTTTAAAATTTTTATTTATTTTTTTTCAACTCTTGCTTCATTTCTTCTAGGAATTCTAGTTTTTCTTGTTCCCAAGTATTAAGGACCATGCCTAGGTGAAGGGGCAGGTTAATTCTCTGAGAGCCTCCATAGCTGTGAATCATAACACTATGAAGCAGCCTTTACTTACACAGATGTTCCTTGTAGATTGGGAATGAAATAAATTGGAGGCAGAGGGAAGAGGAGGGAAGTCAGAGAACGCAACTGCCTCTCAGTCTCCTTCTATCATCATCATCCTCTCACATGAAGAGATCCATTCTACAGGTCTGAGTTAGACTCCAGCAGTCACTGGCAGGTAGCCCCCTATCACAACGCTGGAGCTGTGCTTTTTTTTGAGGACTTGCTTGTAGATATTTGGGAGTTAATTTTCTCCTTCTGGTTTTGTGTCTTAGGCATCCCTGGCACCAAAATCACTTTTTATTGTGAATCTCTTTCTGTATTCATTGTGACAGCTTTATGATCCAAATTGGGACTTTATGTTAAGGGCAGACTCTGAACACTTCTGGAAGGAATGTTTGGGATTTGATTAGTACTGACTTGTATTCCCTGGAGTTCTTTTGCTGCTTTCTCTAAGCACTGTGTTGTGTTCCTCAAGGATCTCAGGGGCAGGCTGGTGACCTACAAACTTTCAGTATGTCCTAACCAGTCTGATTAAAGGAAAAGTATGATCACCGACTTCCTGGTCTGAGCTTTGTAAGTTTTTGATCCAGGTTTGGGTCTGGGAAACATAACTGCAGTCTTTTCCTGGATGAAATTCAACAGACTGTGACTGGCTTCAATCCTTATTTGCAAGCTGAAGAATTCATTCTGTTTATGTTTAGTTTTTTCCCTTCATCAAATTCTGATTTTTTTTTTAAATTTAGAAAACAATTTTTCAAATGTCTTTTAAAAAAAGGAATAATTGGAAGAAACTCCCAAAATGATACAATCACAAGTCCATTTGCATATTTAAGTTTTAAAAAGGTAGAAATCAGCAGTAGACTTCTGTAGTTGCTTGGAAAAATTCATCCTAGGCTCTCACTTTCCTTCTTCTCCCTCACCTCTTAAGCTCTATCTAAATCTCAAAGGATCTTTTCCTAATAGCCACTTCTCTCTTTTCTTGTCTTCACACACCAGACTACAACAGTGTTTTTTAAAGATTGAATTAACAAAGAAAAATAGATCTACAAATTCAGAAATATCATGACCTAGAAAAGAAATATATTTAATCCAATCTAAAAATCTTAAACTTTTCTAAAGAGACCCCCAGCCTAGACTGCCATCTCAATTTTGCCTGGGTCAGAATGGTAGTCAATCCCATCAAGAATGAAGTCTCTCTAACATGAACTGATGCTAAGTGAAATGAGAGAAACAGGAGATCATTGTTGTAGAGGGCAGAAGATAGTGGGGGAACTCTGGGTAAGGTATAAGCCCCTTCAGCCCAGAGGGAACCTGCTGACAATGTCTGGTTTGGCTCCCCATCTCTCCTAATGGCTCTTGGCCTTCCGGAGAAATCAAGAAGGGCGTGACCACCTGTGTTCTGCTTGAAGCAAGGGATACTTACGGGAAAGAGATGCATTTACATATCAATTGCAGGGTGCTTATAGTTAGCACTTGCTCAATGTTATGTGATAAGATAATGGCTCTCTAGTTGGCACATGCTCTGGGTGCTGTAATGATGTAATCACACTGAGGTATTTAAGGGCTGAGAGGACTGGAAATAGAGACACTCCATCTTTGAACATCCTCATGAGTCTCCTGTCTCCTTCACTCCTCCACTAAGACCAAGGCTGGTCCCCAGATCCTCCAGAGAGCTAGTCTGGCACCTCAATTTGGGGGCTCTAGAAAACACACTACACATTGTACCACAGCAACTTCAATATTATACAACGATCAATTCTGATGAACTTGACTCTTTCCAACAATGAGATGATTGATTCCAGTTTCAATGATTTTGTGATGAAGAGAGCGATCTACACCCAAAGAGAGCACTGTGGGAACTGAATGTGGATCACAACATAGCATTCTCACTCTTTTTTGTTGTTGTTCACTTGCATTTTGTTTTTTTACTCATTTTTTTCCTTTTTGATCTGATTTTTCTTGTGCAGCAAGAGAATTGTATAAATGTTTATACATATTAGATTTAACATATATTTTAACATATATTGGATTGCTTGCCATCTAGGGGAGGGGGTGGGGGGAAGGAGGGGAAAATCTGAAACACAGGGCTATGCAAAGGTCAGTGTTTAAAAAATTATCTGTGCATATGTTTTGAAAATAAAAAGCTTTAAAAATAAAATAAAACAAAACCACACACATACACACAAAAGAATGAACTCCCAATACATACAAATTCAGTTTGAAGTTCATCTAATTGACTCTTTGAACCAAATTCATTAGTTAATTTTTGCAGTCCTGCCTAGCTGTCAGCCAATCAGGAATTTCTTTGATGACCATCTCATAATTCTAAGGAATTAGTCAAGCAGACTAGTGGTGCCACTGGACTTGGAGTCAAGAAGATCCATTTTTCTGAGTTCTAACCTGGCCTCAGATACTTACTAGCTGTGTGATCCTGGGCAAGTCACTTCACTCTGTTTGCTTCAATTCCTCATCAAATGATCTAGAGAAAGAAATGGCAAACTATTTTAATATCTCTGCCAAGAAAACACCAAATAGGGTCATGAAGGGTCAAACATTACTGAAATGACTGAATAACAACCACAAAATTAATTAGAAGTCCGAACTTCCTCCTCCCCATGGGATAAACCCAAGAATACCAAAAAAAGAAATAGATTGGTTCTATTCCCTCAAAATTGGAGTAATTTGAACCCACAAGTACCCTAAAGTTCAATCATCTCCATTCTTTACCTGAGTACCCTAGACTCTGCAATATTTAAATGTTCATACCCTAATGTATCTTTGATCTGTGATCTCATCAATGTGGATATTCTTTCCAATGATACAGACAGATCTCAACTTATTCATCTCTTCTCATCGTGTACTGCTCCCAACTCCAGTCCAGGTACTCTCATAAGTTCACCCCCAGGGAGTTCATCCAGCATAATGGAAATCTTCCTTATTCCATAATAACTACATTGAATTGTTGGAGATTTTTTGTTTTGTCTTTTAAATATTTCCCCCTCAGTTATATATAAAACAATTTTAACATTGTTTTAAAATTTTTGAGTTCTAGATTCTCTTCCTTCCTCCTCATATTATCGAAGGCCCATGTGAAGTTGTTTGAAACATTTCTACAAAAGTCATGATGCAAAAGAAAACATAAATCCCCCCCAAAAGAACTCTCAAGAAAAAAAAAAAGAAAATAAAAAAGAGTATGCTTCCATCTGTAGTCAAACACAACCAGTTCTTTCTCTGAGTATAAATAGCATTTTTCATCATAAGTTCTTGTATCATTGCATTGTTAAGAATAGGAGTCATTCACAGCTGATCATCCCACAACTTTGCTGTTACTATGTATACAGTACATTTCACTTTGCTTGAGCTCATGAAGGACTTTACAGGTTTTGCTGAGAGCATCCTGTTCATTATTTTTTTATGTTAAACATGGTAAAAAAATACATGTAAATTCAATATAAACATACATATTTATACAATTATCTTGCTGCACAAGAAGAATCAGATCAAAAAGGAAAAAAATGAGAAAGAAACCAAAATGAAAATAGATAACAAAAAGAGTGAAAATAATATGTTGTGATCCACACTCAGTTTCCACAGTCCTCTCTCCTGGTGTAGATGGTCATCAGTAACTTTTTTTTCCCCCTTTTTCTGAGACTGGGGTTAAGTGACTTGCCCATGGTGACACAGCTAGGCAGTGTTAAGTGTCGGAGACCAGATTTGAACTCGGGTCCTCCTGAATTCAAGGCTGGTGCTCTATCCACTGCGCCTGAATCGTCTCATTATTGGAAAGATCCACTTCCATCAGAATTGATCATTGTATAATCTTGCCATTGCTGTGTACAATGAAATACTGGTTCTATTCATTTCACTCAAGATCAATTCATGTAAGTCTCTCCAGGCCTCTCTGAAATCATCCTGCTGATCGTTTCTTATAGAACAATAATATTCCATAACATTCACATACCATAATTTATTCAGCCATTCTCCAATGGATGGGCATCTACTCAGTTTCCAGTTTCTTGCTACTACAAAAAAAGCTGCCACAAACATTTTTGCACATGTGGGTCCCTTTCCCTCCTTTAAGATCTCTTTTGGGATATAAGCCCAGTAGAAATACTGCTAGATCAAAGGGTATGCTCATTTTGAAAGCCCTTTGGGCATAGTTCCAAATTGCTCTCCAGAATGGCTGGATATATTCCCAATTCCACCAACCATGTATCCATGTCCCAGTTTTCCCATATCCTCTCCTGCATTTGTCCTTGTCTTTTCCTGTCATTTTAGCCGATCTGAGAGGTGTGTAGTGCTATCTCAGAGTTGTCTTAATTTGCATTTCTCTGATCAAAAGATTTAGAGCACCTTTTCATATGACTAGAAATGGTTTCAATTTCTTTATCTGAAAATTGTCTGTTCATATCCTTTGACCATTTATCAATTGAAGAATGGCTTAAATTCTTATAAATTTGAGTCAATTTTCTACATATTTTAGAAATGAGACCTTTATCAGAACATTTAAGTAAATATGTTTTCCCAGTTTGTGGCTTTCCTTCTAACCTTGTCTGCATTAGTTTTGTTTGTATAAAAACTCTTTAACAATATAATCACAATTATCTATTTGGTGTTCAATAATGAGTTCCTATCCTTTGGTCACAAATTCCTTCTTCCTCCACAGATCTGAGAGATAACCTATCCTATGTTCTTCTAATTTGCTTATAATTATCACTCTTTATGTCTAAATCATGAACTCATTTCGACCTTATCTTGGTATAGAGTGTTAGGTGTGGGCCAATGCCTAGTTTCTGCCATACTAATTTTCAATTTTCCCAGCAGTTTTTGTCAAATAGTGAGTTCTTATCCCCCAAATTGGGGTCTTTGGGTTTGTCAAACACTAAATTGCTATAGTTATTGACTATTTTGTTCTGTGAACCTAACCTATTCCACTGATCAGCTACTTTATTTCTTAGACCGCTGCTTTATAATATAGTTTTGGATCTGGCATAGCTAGGCTACTTTCATTGGCATTTTTTTTTTCATTAATTCCCTTGAAATTCTTGACCTTTTGTTCTTCCAGCTGAACTTTGTTATTATTTTTTCTAGGTCTGTAAAATAATTTCTTGAGAGTTTGATTGGTATGGCATTAAATAAGTAGATTAATTTAGGTAGTATTGTCAGTTTTATTATATTCACTTGGCCTACCCATGAACATTTTTCCAACTGATTAGATCTGACTTTATTTGTGTGGAAAGTGTTTTGTAATTATGTTCATATAAGCTGTTCATTATTTTTTCACAGAACAATAACATTCCTTCATAATCCCATACCACAATTTATTCAGCTATTCCCCAATTTATGGACATTTCCTTAATTTCCAATCTTTTACCCTGAAAAAAAGGCTGCTATAAACATGTTAATACGTATATGTTCTTTTCCTTCTATTAAAAAATATCCTTGGGGATTCATGTCTAGTATTGTTAGGTCAAAGGATATGCATAATTTTGTAACCCTTTGGGCATATGTCAAATCTTTTGATCATTTATCAATTGGTGAATGGGTCTTCTTTTTTTTTTTTTTCACAAAATTGACTCAGTTGGTATTTGATAAATGAGGCCTTCATTAGAGAAATTTGCTTCTGATGGAAGTGGATTTGACAAAGAGAAGATCTAATTCAGTTCCAATTGATCAATGATGGACAGAAACAACTACACCCAGGGAAGGAACACTGGGAAATGAATGTGGACTACTTGCATTTTTGTTTTTCTTCCCAGGTTATCTTTACCTTCTGAATCTAATTCTTGTACGACAAGAGATTGTTCGGTTCTGCACACATAGATTGTATCTAGGATATACTATAACATATTTAACATGTATAAGACTGCCTGCCATCTAGGGGAGGGAGCGGAGGGAGGGAAGGGAAAAATCAGAACAGAAGTGACTGCAAGAGATAATGTAAAAAATTTTCCATGCATATGTTCTGTCAATAAAAACTTATAATAAAATTTAAAAAAAAAGTGTTTCAATTCTGACCAGCCTCTCCCTCAATGTGCCCTTTCTTCTATCACTTTCCCCTCTTCTTGTATCCCTTTCCCTCCTTTAGATTTTTATATCCATATTGAGTGTGTAAGTTATTTCCTCTTTGAGCCAATTCTGAAGAGTAAGGTTCACTCACTCCCCCTCTCCTCCCTCTCTTCTCCTCCATTATAAAAGCTTTTTCTTGCCTCTTTTATGGCAGATAATTTACACCATTACACCTCTCCCTTCCCTTTTCTTCCAGTACATTCCTCTCTCATCTCTTGATTTGATTTGATTTTTAGATATTATTCCTTTATATTTAACTTACACCTGTGCCCTCTGTCTATATGTATTCTGTCTGCCATAATAATGAGGAAGTTCTTATGAGTTACAAGTATCATTTTCCCATGTAGGAATGTAAACAGAGAAATCTTGTTAAGTTTCTTATGATTTCACTTTACTGATTACCCCCTTACGCTTCTCTCGAGTCCTGTATTTGAAAATCAAATCTATTTGTCTCTGTTTTTTTCATTTTGAATGCTTGAAGATCTTCTATTTCATGGAATTTCCACCTTTTCCCCTGAAGGATTGTACTCAGTTTTGCTGGACAGGTGATTCATGATTGTAATCCTAGAGGCACTACTCTCCAAAATATCATATTCCATATCTTCTCATCCTTTAATGTAAAAACTGCTAAATCTTTATACTTCATTTCTTTCTAGATACTTGAATTTTTCTGGATTTTTTCCTTGACTTGGGAGTTCCTGAACTTGGCTATAATACTCCTGGGAGTTTTCATTTTGGAATCTCTTTCAGGAGGTGATTGGTGAATTTTTTCCATTTCTATTTTTCCCTCTGGTTCAAGAATATCAGGATAGTTTTCCTTGACAATATCTTTAAAAGATGATGTCAAAAAATAATAAAAATTTTTAAAATTTAAAAAAAGATGATGTCTAAGCTCTTTTTTTTCCCATCATGGCTTTCAGGTAGACCAATATTTTTTTTTAATTTTTTAAGGCAATCAAGGTTATATAACTTGCCCAGTGTCACACAGCTAGGAAGTAGTAAGTGTCTAAGGTTGGCTTTGAACTCAGGTCTTCCTGAATTCAGGGCCAGTACTCTATCCACTGCACCAGTTAGATGCTCCCTAGACCAATGATTTTTAAATTATCTCTCCTGGATCTATTTTCCAAGTCAGTTATTTTTACAATGAGATATTTCACATTTTTCTTATCTTTTTTTTTATTTTGCTTTATTGTATCTTGATTTCTCATAAAGTCATTACCTTCCATTTGCTCAATTCTAATTTCTAAGGAATTATTTTCCTTAGTGAACTTTCGTACCTCCTTTCCCAGTTGGCCAGTTTTGCTTTTTAAGGCATTCTCCTCATTAGCTTTTTGTATCACTCTCATTTTCTCTTCCTGATATTTCCTCTACTTTTCTTACTTGATTTTCAAAATCCCTTTTGAGCTCTTCCATAGCCTGAAACCAATTTTTTGGAGGTTTTGGATATAGGAGCTTTGACTTGGTTATCTTCTTCTGAGTGTGTATATCTTTCTTGTCACTGTAGTAACTTTCTATGGTCAGAATCTTTTTCTGTTATTTACTCATTGTTCAAGCCTATTACTTGGCTTTTAACTCTTTGTTAAAGTAGGACTCTGCTTTCAGGGTGGAGGGTGCGATGTCCCAAGCTTCAGGTTTTACACAGATCATTCTAGGGACCTGTACTGTGAGCCAGCATTGCTAGCCATATCTGAGTATAGACAAAGTAACAGAGTCCTGCCACAGTGACAGCAAAGAGGACCCTGCAGTCTTCCTTGATCTGTCCCCTAGTATACCAAACTTTTCCTGTTGAGTTGTCCTTAAATTCTGTGGGCTAAGAGGCCTGGAGATTGCTGCCACTGCCACAGTTCCAAAGGCCCCTTCGTCTATTCCTGGTTTTGTGGGGCCTGAACTATGCTGGCCCCACCTGCACTGAAATTGTGCTCCAGACCTACCCCAACACAACAGATCCTTCCTGCCAGCCTTCCAAGCTGCCTTTGGCCAGAAAATTGTTCCATTTTGTCTTTTTTGGTTTCCAACACCCTAAAATTTATTGTGAATCATTATTTAAAGATATTTGGAAGGGTTTGGGGGAGAACTTGGGTGAGTCCCTACCTTCACGTCACATTTCACACAGGTTGGAGAAGGTTCAATTGGGAGGTTCCAAGGATGAACCAACCACCCAGGTGCAAAGCTGGGAAGCCTTGGCCTTCTACCACCAGGATCTGATGGTGCCGACCCGCAGAATAAAGTCCAATCCTTGAATAATTGCCAAACTTTGGTAACCACATCCTGCCAACGCAATGCCCTCATCTGTGCTGGCACTTCTTGCTAGGATTTTGCCTTTTCCTAGTCTAAAGTGCACAGGGTCAATGAGGGGTGATGGTCCATTGTGGCAATCTGGAAGCTGCTACTAATGCTAACACTTCTCATTTCTTCCTACTTGTCAAAGCTGTTTTCAGGTCCCTTATCTTATTTGAGCCTCTCAATAGCTCAGCAAGTAGCTAGGCAGGGCTGATAAATAAATTGAGGCTTGGGGAGGGAGGGGAAATGACTTCCAGGAGGTCACCTAGTTCAGAAGGAGCTGGCAGGAGGCCCAGATCTCTCCTATTTCCTCTAATCCTATACAACCGCAAGCCCAAAGGTTCCTCTCAGCTGATTGTGTTAGCCTGGGCAGCTCTCCTGATTCCTCATCACCTGCCAAGGGACCGTGCTTTCTAGAAGAGGCTAGCTCCAGAGTGGTGGCCCGTCAGCCCCAGAAGACGGACTGAACACACTCTGGGGCCATTCAGCTTAGATTTGAGAGTCAAATCCCACCTCAGATGCTTACTAGCTATTTGATCCTGGGCAAGTCAATTCATCTCTCTGTGCCTCATTTTCCCCTTGTGTAAAATGAGGAACCTGGTCTTGATGACCTTTAAGATACCTTTTGGCTCTCAATCTATGATCCTGCCTGTGACTTATTCTGAAGAGATAAGGATCTTGGCAACCATCTATCCCAATCACCTCCCCTTTCCTTTGACAGAGTAAGAAATAGGAACAGGAAGGAAATGGAAAAGAAGCCCTGGACTGGGAAAGCTCTTCTCCAAGATCAAACAACTGATCCTCTTAGGTCCTCCGGGGGCCAGATGCCAGAGTAGTGCCTTATAAGGAGGATGTTATCTACCTTCAGAGGAAGAACTGATAAATGGAAATATGTATAATATGGTTTTATATATATTTGTAAATCTGTGTCAAATGGTGGTTTTCTTTAGTACAAGGTGGGAAAAGAGAGAGAGTTCAGAACTTCAAATGTAACCCTCTCAAAAATTAAGTTAAATTAAAATTTAATATATACTTGTTTTATTTAATAAATTTAATAACTTGTTTTTAAAAAATAAATGCATCTTTCTTCATAGGTGTTTTGTATTCAATTTGAATATTTCTAATATTCAAAATAGTTGTTCACCATTATTCTTTTTTTTTTTTTTTTTTTTTTGCTGAGGCAATTGGGGTTAAGTGACTTGCCCAGGGTCACACAGCTAGGAAGTGTTAAGTATCTGATGTCAAATTTGAACTCAGGTCCTCCTCACTCCAGGGCTGGTGCTCTATCCACTGTGCCATCTAGGTGCTCCTGTTCCCCATTATTCTTTAAACAATATTGCTGTTACTGTGTATGACATTTTCTTGGTTCTTCTCATTTCACTCTTTATGGCTTCATACAACTCTCTCCATGTTTTTCTAAAATCAAGCCCCTCATCCTTTCTCATGACACAATAGCACTCCATCACAATCACATACCCCAATTTGTTTAACCATTCCCAATTGATGGGTATCCCCTCAGCTTCCAGTTGTTTGCCACCACAAAGAGAGGTGCTATAAATATTTTAGAACAGATAAGTTATATTCCTTTTTCCCTGATCACCTGGGCCAAAGGGTATTACACAATTTTATAACTCTTTGGCCATAATTCCAGATTGCACTTCCAAGTGATTGGATCAGTTCACAGTTCCACCAGGAGTGAATTAGTGTCCCAATTTTTCCACATCCCTTCAACATTTGTCATTTTCCCCTTCTATCATTTTAGCTAGTCCACTAGGTATGAGACTGACGAGGGGAGCCCCAAAACTCTTTCCCTTTCTCTCTCTCTGACTTTGGGGGGAACACTAAGCTCTCCCCTGAGAGACCCACTCCAGGGAATCAAGATAAAGTGCTTTCATTCTGTTATCTGGGTGGGACTGGTTGCTTCCAGGACCACTCGTAACCTTATTGAGTTGGAAATTAGCCCAAAGACATTCATTCAATTCCAAGATTTTCCATTCTGATTCCAGCTCAAACTGCTCCCAGCCCCCATCAAGAGCTGCCCCCAGCTTCTAGCCAAGGTTTCAATTATAAAAAGAGGTAACTTGGGGCTCATTTCTTGCAGAGGACCCAATATGCCATGTCAAGGAACCTCTCTTTCCCCTTGGCATAAGCTGCAACCCTCTGCCTGCTGAAATGATATTCTCCTTCAGCGTTACTCCCTCTTTATCTATCTTTCTCCTGTTTCCCTAACAAGACCGTATTCACTTTCTCTGCTTAAAATAGGATTTTTCTGCTAAAAACTTTATATCCCTCTATCGGGACCTTGCCACCAAGGAATTCAGGCTTTCTAGTAAAGGCTGATTTCCCAATGCCAATAATAAGCTTCTTTTGCCAGTCTAGCTTTTCGGGTTCATAAATTCCTTTACGAAGGACCTCTGTGCTGACCAAAGGAGTTCCCTGCCCTGTGCCGAACCTCTTCAAGATGATGTCTCAAAGTTGTCTTAATTTGCTTTTCTCTAATCAATAGTGATTTAGAGGGTTTTTTTTCATATGACTATAGATAACTTTGTGAATTCTTCATCTAAAAATTGCCTCTTTATATCCTTTGATCATTTATCAATTGGAAAATGGCTCATATTTTTATCAATTTGAAGTCATAAAGTTATCTATATCTACCTTTATCTACATCTATCTCTCCATCTATCTCTATTTCTACCTCTCTATCTCTACCTCTACCTACCTATCTCTATGTCTATCTGTCCGTCCATCCACTTATCTATCTATCTATCGGAGATATAAACCTTTATCTAAGAAACTATCTAAAATCCGCCCCCCCCTCCAAATTTCTGCTTTCCTTCTAATCTTGGCTACATTGGTTTTAGGCAACAAGTGACAGGTATTGCGCTAAATGCTTTAGACATACCTTAGTAATAATCCTCAACCCTGGGAGATAGTTGCTATTATCCCCTTTTTTACAGTTGAGGAAATTGAGGCAGAGAGAGGTTAAGTGACTTGCTTAAAATCACATTCTGTCTGCCACAGGATTTGAACTCAGACCTTCCTGGCCCAGGGCTCTATTCATCCTGTAATTGTTGAGTTCCTTGAGGGGAGAGGTAGGGCTTCATTTTGGAGATGTCTAGGTCACTCATACCTCACTTTCCCACTGCCCCCCCTTTTATGTGTTGTCTTTCTCCATTAGGATGTAAGCTTCTTCTTGGGTCTTTTCAACAATGAGGTGATCCTTGGAATTCCAATTCCAATAGACTTGTGATGGAAAGAGCCATCTGAACCCAGAGAGAGGGCTGTGGGGACTGAGTGTGGATCACAACATAGTATTTTCACCTTTTTGTTGTTGTTTGCTTGGTTTTTTCCCCTTTTGCTCTGATTTTTCTTGTTCAGCATGATGAATATGGAAATATGTTTAGAAAAATTTTGCATGTTTAACCTATATTATATACTTGGTGTTTTGGAGAGGGGGGAGAGAAGAGGGAGAAAAACCTGGAACACCAGGTTTTGCCAAGATGAATGTTGAAAACTACCTTTGCATGTATTTGGAAAAATAAAATACTATTAAAATGAAATTTTAAAAGAGAATGTAAACTCTGAGATACCAATACACACCTTTCAGATTGGCTAAGATGATAGGAAAAGACAAGGACGAATTTTGTAGGAGATGTGGGAAAACTGGGACACTGACGGAGTTGTGGAGTTGTGAATGGATCCAACCATTCTGGGGAGCCATTTGAAACTATGCTCAAAAGCAGTGTCTCTACTGGGCTTATATCCCAAAGAGATCTTAAAGGGAGCCACATGTGCAAAAATGTTTGTGTCAGCCCTTTTCGTAGTGGAAAGAAACTGGAAACTGAGGGGATGCCCATTGCTTGGATAATGGCTGAATAAGTTATGATATATGAATGTTATGGAATATTATTATTCTGTAAGAAACGACCAACAGGATGATTTTAGAGAAGCCTGGAGAGATTTACATGAACTGATGCTGAGTGAAAGGAGCAGGACCAGGAGATCATTGTGACAAGAGTGAACTCTGTATAACCTGAGTCAGCCCCGTAAAATTATGTAAAATCACACACACAAAAATGTCCTCTTTGATCTACAAACCCAAATGGTCTCCATCCTCTCAGAGCAAGATAAGCTTTCTTGAGGGAAATCACAACTCCAGGCAAGATTTCACATTTAGTAGAGACTTCCCTTAGACTCATGCATAAAATGGGTCTTCAGAAAATGACTCTTTGCAGATCACTTCTCCCTTGAGAATGATATGGTGGCCTAGAGAATCCCTCTTGGTGTCTCTACCAATAAAGCCTTTTTACCATAGCCTCTGGGTTTAGGGAATTCCAGTCTTGAAGAGAAGGAACCCCACCCATTCCTGTCTAACCTCTTCATTGAGTACCCTCATCAATTGTACATAGAGATGAGGTTTGAATGGTCTCAATTTCTGGTGATCTAGAGGTTAGTAGCAATAAGAGAATTGTTAACTATCCCCTTTAGAAAGGCTGCAGGTTTAGGAGTGAAAGAATTCACTCATTCCCAAATTATTAATTGCAAAATGAAAGTTTATTGTTGGATAGAAACCAGTTTCTAGTGGGAAATTGAGTTTGGGCACTGAGAATTCTTTCTCAGTGGGCAGAAGGGTCCTGGCAGCTGAGCAAGCTACCTAGGGCCATCTGCAAAGATTGAGGGAAGCTGTTATAGTGGGCATCTTGGTGGGGGCTGGGACAGCCCGAGCTAATCAGACTAGGATTCTTCGATTGAATGAGAAATTAGAATTTCTGTGGGAGTTGAATTGCCCCGGAATAGTATTGCTGCAGCAACATCAATATTATAGATGATCAATTCTGATGAACGTGACTTTCCAACAATGAGACGATTGATGCCAGTTCCAGATCATTGGATGGAGAGAGCCATCTGCGCCCAGAGAGAGGACTGTGGGAACTGAATGTGGACCACAACATAGCATTTTCACTCTTTTTGTTGTTCGTTTGCATTTTATTTTGTTACTCATTTACTTTCTTTTTTTTATCTGATTGTGTGTGTGTGTGTGTGTGTGTGTGTGCAGCAAGAGAATTGTATATATTTATACATATTGGATTTAACATATATTTTAACATGTATAACATATATTGAATTGCTTTCCTTTAGGGGAGGAGGTGGGGGAAGGAGGAGAAAATCTGAAACACAAGGCTATGCAAGGGTCAATGTTGTCAAATTATTCATGCATATGTTTTAAAAAATAAAAAGCTTTAAAAAAAATAATGTAAGCTCCTTGAGGTCAGGGACAGCTTGCTCTTTGCTTGCATTTATATCTCCAATACTTAGCCCAATGCCTGGCATACAGGAGGCACTTAATAAATGCCTGTTTCCTGGAGCCCATGCTCATTCCATTGTATGCACTGCCCCCATGGATGGAAGGCTAAGGGGAAGCCCTGGACTTATGGTCCCTTCATGGATACCAGAGCAGTCCCTCCACCCTAAACTGTGACTTGGACCCTCCTTGGTCTCCCAACACCTTCTTCCCTCCCCCCTAGTTTGGTGCCTTTGATTCCCCCCCTTCTCCTCCATCTCTGCCCACAGAAGGGACCTTTCTCTGGAACTTTCCTAACTAACCCCCCCCAAACCTCATTGTTTGGGGAAGCTGGCTAAATGCTCCAATCTGGCCAGCCTCCTGGATTTTAATTCGGAGGTGGAACAAGTCTCTGACCCAAGGTGAAGATTAGCAGATGGATTTGCAAAGCGGTGACTAACATTTGGAAATCTCACATCCCAGCTCTGGCCCCCTTTTCTGAGCAGCAGAAAACCCAAGAAACAAAGAGTGAGCACCTATCCTGGGACCCCCGGAGTTCGGTCCAGCTACCCAGGCCCTGCTCAGTAAGTATCCCCCCCGTCATTGAGCTGGCCACAGTCTCAGTTTCCCTCCTTCCTCAGCAAATTTTTGTCCGGATTTTCATCTCTCTTTCTCCCTCCTTTCTTTCATCTCTTTTCCTTCCCTCTTTCCCTCTCTCTTACCCTTCTTTCTCTCCCTTATAATTAAACTTCATACATCTTTGACTTTACAATTTTTCTCCTTTCCTTTCTTTCCTTCTTCCCTCCCTTCCTTCCTTCCTCCTTTTCTTTCTTCCTTTTTTCTTTTCTTTCTTTCTTCCTTCCTTCCTTCCTTTCCCTTTCTTCCCTTCTTTCCCATTCCCTTTCAAAATAAGCTTTACTTTTCTTGTTGTTCTTCCTTTTCATCCTCCTGAAATTTTCCTTCCCTCTTCCTCCCTCCCTTTATTCCTCTCTTCTTTTATTCCTCTCTTCTTCCCTCCCCACCCCTCATTATCTCCTTCCCCTTCTCCTTCCTTCTCTCTTCTCCTCCCTTCACCTCTAACCCCAGTCCCCCTTTCCTCTCTCTCCTTATCTTCCTCCCCATCCCCTTCTCAGTCCTTTCCCTTTCTCCATCCTTCTCCCCTCCCCCCTCTTTCTCCCCTTCTCCCTCTCTCTTCTAAGCCCCCTCTCCTATCTCCTCCCCTTCCCTCTCTCCCATCCCCCTTTTCTTCCCCCCCTTTCCTCCCCATCCTTGTGCCCCTTCCCCTTCCCTTCTTTCTGCCTTTCCTTTGGCATTGAAGTGTGACTAAAAGCTGTCTGGGAGTATGAGGGAAATTTGGCAACTCAGTTCTAAGAATATTGACTTTTCAGGGAGACCTAGAGAGGAGACCCCAAGACTTTTGGGTCTTAAAGCTCTTAGGGAGTCCATTTAATGCCTGGGATTTGGAATCCCTACAGTTGGGCTAGCATCCTGGCTTTGCTGTTTACTGGCCCCGTTACCTTAGGCAACTGTCTTGCCCTCTTCTGGGCAAAAGGAGAGTTTGTTCTAGAAGCTGTAGGTTGAGGTCATTCCTGGGCAAAAGTGTTCCGGAAAGTAATCCCAGAAGGTGGATGTTGCCAGAATGCCTTAGGTGATAAGTTTGCACCTGGGAAATGGAATGGGCCCCAGAGGTTCCTGGGCTCTCCTCCCAGCTCTGCCATTAACTTGCTATGTGACCTGATCCTCTCTAGGATTTAATTTCTTCTTCTGTCAATGAATCAACAAGTATTGATTAAACGCTTCCTATGCAGAGCTGGTCAGGATTTGCATTGTGGAGGGAGTTCCCTCACTGGGACTTCCCCATAACAATAACATGGAATCAGTGGGTTATAGATTTAGGACTAAGAGGAACCTTAAAAGGCTCCAGTCCAACCCCCTCATTTTACAGTTGAGGAAACAGAGGAGGAGATCTTTTACTCCAAGGAGACTTCAAGGTCACACAAAGAAAGTGCATTAAGTGGGATTTGAATCCTGATGATCAAAACTCCAAGTACTCCCCCTCTGTCTATTATGTCTTTCCAAGTACAATCACAAGTCATAGGCCAGATTTTCATGCCTCGGTTTCCCCCCCATGACTGGGGAATGTGTGTGTGTGTGTGTGTGTGTGTGTGTGTGTGTGTGTGTGTGTGTAAAAGCCTCATATTTTCTGATCTGTTTCATGATGCTAGAGCTGAACTTTGAAGGAAAGTAGAGGTCCGAAAATAGAGGAGGGAATATGAGCTACAGCCTGGGCAAAGGCCCGGAGATGGGGGATAACCCGTTGTGTGTGAGGAGCAACAAGAAAGACTATGGGAGGGAAATAAAATGCAATAAGTCTGGAAAGGTAGTTGGAGCCAGGCTTTAAGTGGCCAATGCTGGAGTTCCTATTTGACCCTGGATGGAATAGGGAGCCATCGTATGTCACTGAGCACAGGGAGTGACCTGATCAGAACTGCACTCAACTGATTGGAGAATGGACTGGGGTGGCTAGAGAGATCCATTAGGAAGCTAGAGCACATATTGTATGAGCATCAACTGGGATTGATTTAGCTTTTCTCAGCAATACAGGGATCCAAGACAATTCCAAAGGATTCATGAAGAAAAATACTCTCCATCTCCAGAGAAAGAACTAATAGAATCTGAATGTAGATCAAAGCAGACAGTTGGTGGGGGGGGGAATTTTTAAAAATTTTAAACTTAAATTTATATATATATATATATATACACACACACACCTATACCCATATATATATATATATATATATATATATATATATATATATATATATATATATATATATACACAAACACATATATCTATACACACATACACCTACCTACCTGCACACACACATATAAATATATATATATATATATATATATATATATATATATATATATATATATATATATATATATATACATTAATAGAAAGTATACTATTTTTACTACATTTTTTGTTTTTTCATCTCAGGGAGGAAGAAGATGAGGGAGGGAGAGAATTTGTAACTCAAAAATTTAAAAAAAAAAAAGTTTGAAATCATTTGTATGTCACTGAAGAGGGAAAATAATTCGAAAAGCCAAAAAAGGAAGCTACTGCAATAGTACAGGCCAAGAGTGATGAGGGTCTGTACCAGGAGGGGGATCCATCCAATCCATTTTGCAGAGGAGGAAATTTAAAGCACGGAGAAGGTCATACAGGGGCTAAGTATATAAAGCCAGATTTGAATCCAGATCTCCTGACTCAAAGTCTAACGACTCTATCTACCATTCCAAGAAAACTTTTGGAGGAGACTTGATGAGGAGATAGGAGGAAATCGGAAGGATTTAGCAGATGATTGGTTGTGTGGCTTGGAGGGAAAGGAAAGAGTCAAAGATGGCCAATAAAGGAGGTCGGACTCTGGAGGGCCTTCCACCTTTGGGCAATCTATGGTCTATGGACTGCAGAGATTCCATGAAGAACTGCCTGGAATCCATGTGATTTAGGGGTGGGGCAGCCTTGGGGTAAGGTCCAATTTCATTTCCCAACTGGGCAGACCACCCCCTCCCCATTCCTTTTTCCTACCTTCCTCTTGCTTAGTCATTAAGGATTCCGTCTCCTCCAGCTGTTGTTTATGCTTTTCACTGAATTAGTTCTTCTCCAAAGGAGAGGCCCTTGGGGGCTAGGAAAGAACTGTTAAGATTCAGGGATTTAGGGACTAAATTTTTGGACTTCCTGAAAAGCCACCTGCCCCGTCAGTTTCCTGGCAATCGTTGCCTTAAAATTGGACCGCTCACCATTCCCCAAACGCATTTTCCTACTTCTATGCATTTTTTGGCCTTCTCCGAGGCTCACATCCACAACTGCCTCTTCGAGGCCTCCCTCCAATGTTTCCTCCCTCATTGGCCTCCCAGGCACAATCAGGTATAATCTCTTTTTCCCTGGAATAACTCAGTTCCTAAGGCTGAGAGTGCTTTCCTTGTCATGGCTTTAGAAGAGAGAACAAATGTCTTTCCTGTTGTCTGGAAAAGAAAACTGAGATTAAAGAGAGGGGAGGTTACTTGCCCAAGATGGTTTACTTAGGAAGGCCGGGGCAGAGCTGGGCTCCCTCCTGGCCCTTTCTCATGCATGGGCCACCTGATTATTTCTCCTATTATCTGCTCTCCCCTACTAGAACATCAGCTTGTCCAGGGTCCTTTCTGTAGCCTCCATAAGGCCATTTACAGGGAATTAAGAAGGTACAGCTCAACTTGGAGTTCAGAGGACCTGAGTTCAAATCCAGATCTTCTACTTACTACTTAT
Source organism: Sminthopsis crassicaudata (assembly GCF_048593235.1). Classification (NCBI taxonomy): domain Eukaryota; kingdom Metazoa; phylum Chordata; class Mammalia; order Dasyuromorphia; family Dasyuridae; genus Sminthopsis; species Sminthopsis crassicaudata. Next base: position 70,586,980 of record NC_133623.1, read on the forward strand.
GTGGCCTGGGCCAAGACACTTTAGTGACTGGTCTAAGTTCACACAGGGGCACCTGGATTTTAAGCTAAAAGGGCCTTTAGGCCCACTCGCTGGGACTCAATTTCTCCTCAGATAGTATTTCATTTGTAATAATGGAAAAAGGACTGGATCAAATTAGGGAGCTTTGGGTTCAAGCTCTGACTCACTTACTATGTGTGATCTTGAAAAAGTCACTTTTTCTCTGGGTCTCAGTTTCCTTCTTTGTAAAAATGAGAACGTGAGGCTGGCGGACCTTTGAAGTCCATTCCAACTTTAAATCTATGCTCTTACATGTGACCTTGAAAAAGTCACAACTTCCTGGGCCTCAGTTTCCCCATCTTTAAAATGAAGAAGATTGGACTATATGGCCTCTAAAGTTCCTTCTAGGAACTTTAAACTCTAGATGGCCATTTGTGAGCTTAAACAAGTTCCTTCCCTCCCTGGGCCTCAGTTTCCCCCTCCGGAAAATGAGAAGACTGGACTTAAATTGCCCCTTCCAGCTCTATATCTATCTGCCCATGAGACTGTGGGTGGTCTTATTAGTGATTGTGGCTATAGCCCAAGGCTTCCTTGGAAACCAGAAAGCCCTGGAAGAGAAGAGACAGGGAGGGAAGAGGCTAAAACCCAGCAAGGAGCCTTCTGGGAGCCAGGAGTCCTGTCATTTCCAAGCCTTGGAGTCTTTTCTTGGGTCCAGGTTCAATCAGTGGCTGCCTCTGGGCTGACAAGCCAGCCCCTGCAAAAAGGAGCCAGGTTCTGTTATCAGTGAGCCTGGAACCCAAGGCTTGACAAGAGCTGGGCTATACTAGCAGGAGCTAATTCTATAGAAAGTTAGAGGCCTCTTGCTCACCCCATTATCTAGAACCCCTTCCCTAAAGGAGATCAGGAGAGAAGCTATTGGTCTTGGCTGGCCCTGCTCCCCTCCTCAGATGGTGTGGCCAATGTGGGAAACACCAGGAAGCCGGAGTGAGAGGTGGGAAAACTGCAGCTGAGACCAGCATCTTCAAAGCAGACCCACTGTCCCTGGCCTGGGGCCTCCCCATCCACAAGGGAAAAAACAGTAGTTCTCTCCCAATATATTCCTCCCCTACTCAGCAACATATTCTCCATAACGAAAAAAAGAAAGTAACCAGAGAGAATGCTGGGAGCCAAGAGATGGGACATTGTGTTCCTGGGATAGCCAGGAGGCTGCTGTGACTGGACTGAAGAGCACGTGGCAGGGAGTATGGCATAAGAAGATTGGAAAGATAGGTGTGGGGGACTAAATTACAAAGAGCTTTGAATGCCAAACAGAAGATGTTGTTCTTGATTCTGGAGATAAGGAGCCACTGAGTTGATTAAGTAGTAGGGAAAGGGGGGGGGTGACATGATCAAACTTGCACTCTCGGAAAATCTTTTTCACTTTGGTGACTGGATGCAGATGATGACTGGGGAGAGAACTGAGGTAGGTGGGCACACTAGCAGCTATTGCGTAGGCCAGAAGTGAGATGATGAGGGTCTACACTAGGGTGGAGGAAGTGTTAGAGTAGAGAAGGGAAAGTATTTGAGATTTGTTGCAGACGTGACATCCACAGGCCCTGGCGATAGATTAGATGTGGGAGGCGAGAGAGTGAGGAGTCCAAGATGGCGGCTAGGCTGGGAGTCTGAGGGACTGAGAGGATGGAGGTGCCCTTTACAGTAAGAGAGAAGTTTAGACGTGAAGGGGGTTTAGAGGGAAAGATGAGGTCAGTTTTGGACATCCAGTCTGACAGGTCACTGGCCATGGGAGCCCGGAGGTCAACTGAGATATTAGGGCAGGAAATGTAGATGGGAGAATCATTAGCATAACAATAGCAATTAAATCCATAGGAGTTGATGAGATCACCAAATGAGAAGAGGGTCCAAGACAGAGCCTTGGGAGACACTTAGGGTTAGAGGGTGTGATCTGGAGGCAGATCCAGCAAAGGAGTCAGAGAAGGAGCGGTCCAATGGACCGGAGAAGAAGAACCACGAGAGAATGGTGTCCTAAAAACTTAAGAAGAAGAAAAAAGTAGAAAGGAAAAGGGTAGCGATGGCATCAGAGCTTGCAGAGAGGTCAAGAAGAATGAGGACTGAGAAAAGGACGTTAGATTTGGTGATTGAGGTTGGGAACTAGGTCATTGTTCTCATCTGCCTATTCCTGGGCTTGGCAAAGGGTGAGTCACATGCTTGGGGTAGATACCCCCCGAACTCACTGCTGGGTTTGAGACCCCTCAGTTTCCCTCTGTCTGCCATAATGGTTTTACTAAGTAGAGTGTGACCACTGTGCATGCTACAGCTTCTTCGAGCCCCAAGTGAGATACCAAAAGTGGATGGGACGTCCTTACACCAGAGTTATTGGTCTTGCCTCCCTGCACCCTACACCCCACAACGTAAAGGGTTAAGGAGAGAGAGGAGAGAAAGCAGAACCTATTGTACACAGTTTGCTTTTTTTCCTCAATAATATTTTCTTTTTCCAAATACGTGTAGAGTTAGTTTTCACCGTTCATTTTGGTAAGACTTTATGCTCCAGATTTTTCCCCCTCCTTCCGTCCCGCACCTTCCTCCTCCCCGAGACAGCAAGCAATCTGATATAGGTTAAATATGTACAATCCTTTTAAACATATTTCCATATTTGCCATGTTGTACAAGAAAAATCAAACCAAAGCGGGGGAAAAACAGGAAAAAGAAATAAACAAACCAAGGTGAAAATAGTATGTTTTGATCCCCATTCAGGCTTCGAAGTTCTCCATCCATCCAGAGAGGATGCAGATTTTCCATCCCAAGTCTGATGGAATTGTATGAACAGTTTTCTTAAGGAGATTAACCACAAGATAGAACAATAGTGGGGACCAAGAGAAGGTTTTTTTGGGGGAAGTGGGGGACCTAGGTATGCTTGTAGGCAATGAGGAATCAGTAGACAGGGAGAAAGGGAAGATAACTGAGGGTGAGGGTGACAGAGGGGCCAATCTGTTGGAGGAGAGAGGATGGAATGGGATCCAGTGTGCAGGTAGAAGTGTTTGCTTTGGTAAGGACTAAGGCTTCCTCCTTGTGTGACATGGAGGCAAGAAGGAGAAAGAGGCAGAAGGCATCTGAGTGATAGAAGCGATAGGAGGAGGAGGAGACAAGAAGAGGAAGCTATCCCCAAACCTTGTCTATTCTGCCTCAAACCTGCCGGGTTCTGCCTTTTCCCCATTCCTCAAAGGATTGTGGGCGTGAAAGGAGTCATCTCATCCAGGGCTGCTTAAACTTTTGCCACCTACGACACCTTTTCACCTGGGAAATTTTTATGTGATCTTGGATATACAGGTATATGAAATAAGTAGACAAATAGTAATAAATCATAATTTTATATCCCACATTCAGTTACGTGATCCCATATGGGTCCACAGTTAAAAGAAGCTTTGATCTAGTCTGATTTTACAGAGGATGGAGGAAATTACAAAATCTGAGAGATGGAAAGGAGCTCAGGGGCTATCTAAAAAGGAATCCTCACTATCACATACTTGACAGCTGCTCAGCCACCTTACACTTGAAGACCTCCAAATAGGGGAAACCCACCTCTTCCCAGAGCAGCCCATTGTATTCTGGACAATCTAAGGTCACTCACAGCAAAGCTAGTGCTTGACCCCAGGCTCTCTGATTCCAAATCCATTGCTTTCTTCATCATGCCATCCTCTCTCATCCTTGTCTCTTCCTAAAGGCATCCCTAACCAGTGGTCAACCAGCCTTTGCTTTAAGACCTCCAATAGGGTGCTTGCTTCAGCAGCACATATACTAAAATTGGAATGATACAGAGAAAATTAGCATGGTCCCTGCACAAGGATGACATGCAAATTTGTGAAGCGTTCCGTATTATTTTAGGAGGACAAGGGATAGTCTACCTCTCAGATCTGTGGAGAAGGAAGGAATTTATGGCCAAAGAACTAGAGAACATTGCAAAATGTGAAATAGATGATTTTGATTATATTAAATTAAAAAGGTTTTGTACAAACAAAACCAATGCAGCCAAGATTAGAAGGGAAGCAGAAAACTGGCGGGGGGGTGGGGATTTACATCCCAGGGTTCTTACAAAGGTCTCATTTCTAAAATATATAGAGAATTGATTCAAATTTATAAGAATACCAGCTATTCTCCAGTTGATAAATGGTCAAAGGATATAAACAGACAATTTTCAGACAAAGAAATTAAAGCCATTTCCAGTCATATGAAAAAAATGCTCTAAATCACTATTGATTAGAAAAAGGCAAATTAAGACAACTCTAAGGCAGCACTACACATCTCTCATGTTGGTTAAGATGAGAGGAAAAAATGATGAATATTGGAGGGGATGTGGAAAAACTGGGACATTAGTACATTGTTGGTGGAGTTGTGAACTGATCCAACCATTCTGGAGAGCACTTTGGAACTATGCCCAGAAGGCTATCAAACTGTGTATACTCTTTGATCCAGCAGTGTTACTATTGGGTTTATAATCCAAAGAGATCTTAAAGGAGGGAAAGGGACCCACATGTGTAAAAATGTTTGTGGCAGCCCTCTTTGTAGTGGCAAGGAACTAGAAACTTAGCGGATGCCCATCAGTTGGAGAATGGCTGAATAAGTTATAGTATATGAATCTTATGCAATATTATTGTTCTGTGAGAAATGATGTTCAATAAGAAAAAAAAAGAGGATTTCAGAAAAGCCTGAAAAGACATGCATGAGCTGATGCAAAGTGAAATGAGCAGAACTAAGAGAACATTGTATACAGCAACAGCAAGACTCTGTGATGATTGACTCTTTTCAGCAATGAGGTGATTTAGGCCAATTCCAATAGACTTGTGATGGAGAAAGCCATCTGCCTTTAGAGAGAGGACTATGGGGACTGAATGTGGATAGTATTTTCACCTTTTTTGTTGTTGTTTGCTTGCTTTTTTTTCTCATTTTGATCTGATTTTTCTTGTGCAGCATGATAATTGTGCTTGCTGCCTAGGGATCAGGGGATGGGGGAAAGGAAGGGAGAAAAATTTGGAACACAAGGTTTTGCAAGAATGAATGTTGAAAACTATCTTTGCAGGTATTTTTTTTGGCAAGGTAATCAGAGTTAAGTGACTTGCCCAGCGTCACACAGCTAGAAAGTGTTAAGTGTCTGAGATTATATTTGAACTCAGGTTCTCCTGACTTCAGGGGCAGAACACTATCCACTTTGCCATCTAGTTGCCCTACCTTTGCATGTATGTTGAAAATAAAAAGCTATTATCAAAAAAAAATGGTAGAGGGGAGTTGATCATAAATATTATATGTATGTATATGGTGTTTATGATCAACTCATATATATATGTAAAATAGTATTTATTTAAAACTTAAATACAAAAAACAAGACAGCATTTCCACATATACAGCAGAACATAAGAGAGAATTCAATATAAAACCAAAAATTCTATTTCATGAAAACCTATATAATAAATCCAAAATGTTGTTTTCAAACTCTCCCTCCCCAAAAAAGATCTCCAATCCGTTGGAAGTTACTCCCTTCCTGGCTATCCATCCCACCTCTAATTGCTTCAGTTACATTTCCTTCCATCAAGCCAAAATCAGCCTCTTTGAGTCTTCCTCCATGGCTCCTTGTTTCTGCCCTCTGGGGCCAAACAGAACAAGTCACATGACAGCCCTTCCAATTCTTTTTCATATCTATAATATTTTTTTTTCCTTAATTATATGTAAAAACAATTTTTTAAGATTTATTTTTGAAATTTTGAGGTTCCAAATTCTCTTTCTCCCATTTTCCCTCCCTCATTGAGAAGGCAAGCAATATGATATACATGAGCGGTCATGCAAAACAGATTTCTATATTAGTCATGTTGTGAAAGAAAACACAGACCAAAAATAAAACCCGTGAAAAAAATAAAGTTAAAAGCAGTAGGGCTCAATCTGCATTTAGACTCGCTCAGTTCTTTCTTTGGAGGTGGGCAGCATTTTTCAGCATGAGTCCTTTGGAGTTGTCTTGGATTGTTGTTGAATTGCTGAGAAAAGTATCACAGTGTTGCTGTTACTATGTATGATGTTCTGCTTTTGCCGGTTTCACTTTGCATCAGTTAATGTAAGTCTTTTCAGGTTTTTCTGAAAGACCAATCTTTCTAATTCTTAAACGCAGATTGTGCACCCTTCCACCCCCCAGTTTCTCTTCTCCACAGAATGGACACCCTCACTTCCTCTGATGTATCTTTGTGGAGTTTTACCCATAGCTATCCTGATTTCTTTCTTCTGGATGCTTTGTAGTTTGAACTGTGACCCCCCCCTCCAGATGTGAAGTCAGCATGTGGTCTGAGCAGGGCAGCGTACAGGACTAACCCCACTTTCTGGATGCTTCCAGAAGATCCTGCTGGGATCTGCTTCCCCAGCACATGCTTTGCTCTGTATTAGAGTTAGGGAGAACTTCCACTCCAGCAGAAAGCTTAACTAGGGTGTATCAGATTGGGGATTCCAACAAACCCCTTCTCCCCTCTGGTCCTCCACCATCATCCTTGTCATTTTCCAAGGTGGGGAAAACCTTTCCCTTTCTATCCCTGTCCACCCCAAACTTGGTCTGATCCCACTTGGACTCTCCTCCCACCCCTTTGTTTCTGGTTTTTGGGTCTGAGGGCAGCATGGATATGCCCAGGGCTCGCTGAGTGGGAGTAGGGAACGACATTTCTGCCTTCAGAGAGCTTTTGGTCTAACTGGAGGAATGCAATGGGACTAGTTTCCTTTCACTTGTAGTTCTTCTTTCCCCCATCTCTGGCCAAAGGATCTTAGATCTCAAACTGCCTTTCAAGGTTGTTTGGGTCAAATGGCCCTCTCATTTTACAGAGGAGGAAACTGAGGCCTAGGAGGAAAGGGAGAATTTGAGTTGCTCAAGGCCACCCAGGTAATAAGTGGAAGAGTTGGGATTGAACTCAAGGTTTCAGGTCCAAATCTATCGTTCTCTCCACCGCAGTGGACTGCCTCTCACCTCCTCCTTATGCTCCTTCCCTCCAAGGCCAACATGGATTAGTGGGATGAATACTCAGTGGCTTTAGAACCAGAGAGCCTGAGTTCCTAATCTAACTCTTCTACTTCAATCCTGGGGAACCTTGGACAAAATCTTCCCCTTCCTGAGCTCTAGTTTTCTCATTTGTAGAATGAAGGCTTTGAACCAGATGGCCCCGGAAATGGTCAAGGCCCCATGCCAGACTAGTGGCCCAGGCATATGGCACCTGCCTGTCATTAACTGGTCTGAACCTTCCTCCACAGAACCCCTTCATATTGCTAAACTGTGAGGTTGGGATTTGAACTCCCAGGTTCCAAGGACCCGAGCACATTGTCTGGCAATGTCAGGGCCTGGTCCAAGGCCCTGAGGCACTTGGGAAATCCAAGGGGAAAAGCAACTGTTCATACACTTGGACATGCCAGGAACCTGAAGAGGGAATATGGATAACCACGACCCCTTAGCAATTTCCCCTGGGCTATACCCAGACTAAACCCTCTGACCCCAAAGGGACTGACTCAGGCACCGACTTGTGCCACCTACCAGGCTTCCCCCCTTTTCTGGGGGGGCCTGACAGTTGACCTTCCACGGACAGGTGGGGTCAGACTGATAGCTAGGGAAGCAGAGAAAATTAGGACAGTATTTGCCACAGGGGACATATGTTTTTGCCCCCCCCCCCCCCCCCCCGCGTGCCCCGCCCCTTCCTTTGTCTGCCTGCCACCCTGGGGCTTAGGCCTACGCAGGAGGTGATGACATTTTGGCTCAATTTTCAAAGTTAGTCGGGAAGTTTTTGCGTGTGTTATTTCTAAAGATAACAAAGGTCAAAAGGCACCCAGCATTTTCTGGTTTCTCATAAGCTTCTGGTCAATATTTAATCTGGTTTATGTGGTTTTTTTTTTTTTTTTTTTTGTTTTCTAGGTGGCTTCTCCAGCCAGCTCGTAGCCACCCTCAAACACTCCTGAGGAAGGAACTGAGACAGCCCGAGTTCCAGAGGAGCTCGGCGATGAGGAGCTAGGAGCCAGAGGCCCAGGGAACCAGAGCCTGTAACACTAGGGCAGTTGAGGGGCTCCAACCGTCATGGCGTCTCTTGGCCTCCAGCTGCTGGGGTACATCCTGGGCCTTGTGGGGCTGGTGGGCACCCTGGTGGCCATGCTGCTCCCGAGCTGGAGAACGGGCTCCTACGTGGGTGCCAGTATCGTCACGGCCGTCGGCTTCTCCAAGGGTCTCTGGATGGAGTGTGCCACCCAGAGCACCGGCATCACTCAGTGTGATATCTACAGCACTCTGCTGGGGCTGCCCACAGACATCCAGGCTGCCCAGGGCATGATGGTAGCTTCGAGCACCATCTCGTCTCTGGCCTGCATCATCTCTGTGGTGGGCATGAGGTGCACTGTCTTCTGCAAGGACTCCCCTGCCAAAGACAGGGTGGCAGTGGTGGGGGGAGTCTTCTTCCTTCTGGGAGGCCTCCTGGGTTTCATCCCCGTCGTCTGGAACCTCCACGGGATCCTGCGGGACTTCCACTCGCCGCTGGTGCCCGACAGCATGAAGTTCGAGATTGGAGAGGCCCTCTATCTCGGCATCATCTCCTCCCTCTTCTCCATGGTGGCCGGCACCATCCTCTGCTTCTCTTGCCCAGCCCGGGGGGGAGGCCACTCCGCCTACTATGGCGCTTATCAAGCTCAGCCCTTAGCCACCAGGGCCTCCCCTCGGCCGGGGCAGACCATAAAGGGCAAGAGTGAATTCAACTCCTACAGCCTGACGGGGTATGTGTGAGGAGTGCGTGGAGGGTGGGGGCCAGAGTGGGGGGGGCCGGCCCATGGCTCTCCACTGACAGTGGGGAGAGACATTTCCATTTGATCCAGTCAGAAGGCAATGCTGAAGATAGGACGGGCCTCGGGGGTCCCCTGGAGTCTGACCGGAGGAGCTGGCACGAGGCCTTCCCACAGACCTCCTCCCCCACCCAGAAGCCCCCTCCCCACCGCCACCCTGCCCTTTTCTCTCCCCAGCCCAGGGGCCCCCACGTGCCTCATACATCTGGGAAGCCACCCCATTCCCCGGCCTGCTCCGCCCCCTCCCCAGGCCCTTCTTGGCTCAAGGACTTCCGAGTCTCCCTGCTTGAACCCTTCCCACCCACCCCCAACTCCTTCCAAGGCCCGGACCGGACTGACCATTTCTTGTTCCCATTGTTAGAGGCAGAGGCAGAGGAAGAGCCAGCTCCCACGGGGCTTCTGTCTGGGGCGCGGGAGGGGGAAGGCCTGAATCCCAGCAAGCATGCTTCCCCTGCCGGGAGGGTTCCCAGAGAAGCCGGGAGCTTGGGCACTCCAGAGGGCACCAGGCTGCCGCCCCGGCGATGGGGAAGCCGCAGGAGCCCTACATGAGAGAGGGGGAGGCCAGTTTTCCTAGAGATGCTCTTTGGCTTGGGGTGGAACAGCATGTGGGGGCTGAGGAATATCCTGCCATCCTCCTAGATTTCCTGACAAATAATAAAAATGGAAAAAATAAAACTACTGAGCTAAAAGGGGTGTGTGTGTGTGCACATGTGTGTTTTGTGTGTCTGTGTGCTCATGGGTGTGCACGTGTGTATTCTGTGTGTGTGTGTGTGTCTGTATGTCTGTGTGTGTGTGTGTGTGTGTGTGTGTGTGTGTGTGTGAAGATCTCCAAGGATTTCCACCTAGTTTCTGAGCCCAGAAAGAAAAGGAGCTGTTCTGGAGCAGCTTCCATCTGTGCTCTCAGCCCAGCCCCCCGAGTCAGAGGAGCCTGAGGGGGGCTCCCGGTGCTTCCAGGGGGCTGGAGGGGGCAACAAAAGCCCCGGCTAGATAAGCCTCGAAGAAAAAAGTGGCCAAAGCATCCGACCCAGCCCCAAGAGGGGCACTGCAGACCAGGAGGGAGGAGCGGGAGTGTCCTCTCCCCTGCCTCCTGCCCCCATCCTGCCCCTTCTAAGCAGGGGGAGCCCTGTGGGCACCTTCTCCATCCCGAGTGTGTCCAGCCTCCAACAAGTCCTTCAGGCAACAGGTCCCTAGCCCCCACACCCCCCTGCCTCAGCCCCATAACTCCTTGGCCTCCATCACCACAACTCGTGGCTCCCTTGCCCCCTGACAATGCCTCTGTCTCACCCACCGGGCCCCCCGGCCCAGACCCCTCACGATGTTAACTCCCTGTCCCTGGGGGGGGGAGCCGGGTCTCCCAGCTCTCCGGGAAGCTCCCTCTGGGCAGGTGTTAGACCGCGCCATCTTCCCCACCGCACTGAGACCAGTAGTGGTTGTTAGTGAGCACCCAATAAAGACTTTTGATTGGACTAAACTGTGGCTTGATTGATTATTGAATGGCTGCCGAGCAGGCTAGGCTATCTGCCCTCTGTGGGGAGAGGAGGCAGGCCCTGGGGCTCAGCTCCTCAGGGTGTGAGGAAGCCAAGAAACTGGCTCTGATCAGTCCCACGGAGGCCCCAGAAGGTCTCAGAGGTCCTCGGGCTCTGGGATCAAGCCCAGCTTGAAACTCCGGCTGGGGAATGAGTGAGCTGCGTGTCCTTATGACATACATGAAGGGGAGGGTCCACTGGGGAGGCAAATGGAGGACAGGCAGGGACGAGAACTGTGGGATTGTGGGGGTCCCACTGAGTCACCTAGAGATCTCAGGAAGGCAAGAAGGACCCACCTCCCTTTCCTTGTGAGAGAGCAAGACCTAGACACATCCTGCCTCTTCTTTCAGACTGTCCGGGAAACACCTTCTTGGGCAGAGGGGTTGTAACAGCGGGAATGTGCCGGGAAAAACCCAACCAAAACTCCCTCACCAACGCAGCTTATGGTCTCAGAGGACCGCCGGGGGCAGGAAGGACAAATGACTTATCCAGAGGCATATGGCCAGTATGGGTCCAAAGGGAAACCCGAATTCAAGTCTTCTTGGCTCTGGACCTGGAACTGAGCAACACTGCCCCTGAGAGGGGCCTGGGTGAGATAGGAAAAGAGACAGAGGGGAATGAGGAGACAGAGACAGAGACAGACAGAAACACAGAGAGAAAGAGAGATGGTGAGAAACAGAAAGATGGGAGTAGAGAAGGGGGAAAAGAGAGAGAGAAACAAAGAGACAGACACAGAGAAATAAAGAGACAAAGAAAAACTGAGACAGAAAGGGAGATAGAGACACAGAGACACAGAGATAAAGACACAGAGACAGGTAAAGACGAAGAAAGACAGAGAAACAGACAGACACAAAGAGACAAACACAGAAAGAGAGAAAGAGAAAGGGGAAAAGAGAGAAAGGAGGAGAAAAGGAAGAGGAGGAGAGAGAAACAAAGACATACACAGAGGGATAAAGAGACAAAAAAACAGAGAGAAACAGAAACAGACTGAGACAGAGACATAGAGAGAGACAAAGAAAGAGACAGAGAGAAGACAGAGACAAAACAAAGACAGAAACAGAGAGAAAGAAAGGGGGAGAGACACACACACACAAAGAGAGACAGAGACAGGAATAGAGAGATAGAAAGAGAGAGATAGTGGCATGCAGAGACTCAGAAAGAAATATAGATACAAGAGTAGAGAAAGAGAGAGAGCAGGCTTCCTCTTCGGGCCCATAATCCCCCCCACTTGGGTAAGCAGGACAGAAATTGTACCATTTCTCAAGGCCTCCACTTGGAAGCCCCGGAGGCTGGACAGGCCAAGGCAGAGACTAAGAACCACAATTTTCCTTCTCCTTGGCCATTGAGCAAGAGTCCTCCGGTTTCCTAGAAAAGCCTCCTGGGTCTGGGTCCAAGTTGAATAGCTCTCAGTTCCCCAATTCACCCTGGGCCATAAAGTAATTTAGATTAGCACTGGGCCAAGTGAGAGGCTTGGGGGATAGTGGGGCCTTTGTGTCCAGAGCCGGAGCCCGGTCTCGCTGCTCTGACCCTTGTACAAGGCAGGCCTATTTGTCTAGCTTGCTTTACCTCCAGAGGGTGTGACTGCTCCCCCTTTCCGGGCCCTCCGACTGGAAGGAAGCCCCACTGACTCAGGGACTACTGCCAAAGGAGGGAGGATGTGCAAAGGGATTTCTTTTGGATTCGGAGGCTCTGGGTTCTAATTTCACTCTGACCTTGTTACCTGGTGCCCTCAATCAAATCTCTTCCCCTCCCTGGGCCTCAGTGGCCCTCTCTGGAAAATGAAGGGCTTGGACTTGCTAAGTCCTTTCTGGATCTAAGTAGGCTGTCCCCCTTCACCCAGATCTCACTTCCCAACCTCAGTTAGCTGGCCGGCTCTCCCTACGGCTGCTGGCTGCAGTCTCTCCAGCCCCTCCAAGTCCTTTTTCTCCCCCCCCCCACTTGCTCAGCCCAACCCTGCTTCTGGCTCTGCTTGCTGCCTTTGATGAACACATTTTGAGAGGGGAAAAAAACCACTTGAGCAGGAAGTAAGCTGGTTATCTCCTTTTGTCCCAGTTGGGGGCCAGAGCAGGCCGTGCTCTGCCCACTGATAAAATGGTGGCTCTCACAATGAGGAAACAATCGTTGTGCCAATCCCCTTGCCACTGGTAGCACGTGTCAACACCCCCCCTCCTTTGGGACCATCAGCCCCACTGTGTCCTTGGAGGCAGGAAACCTACTTCCCCAGCCTTCAATTATGGAACATTTAGCCAGTCCCTTTCCCTTTCTAGGCTTCAGTCTTTCCATCTGTGAAATGGGAGTAAATAACTCCCTGAACCATAAATGGGAGGTGGTACTATTAGTCAAGGCCCTCTTGGGTGCCTCTTCAGGAAAGCCCACATTCTCCTTCCCCATTTCTCAAGGCCCCACCCCCAAAAGCTGAGGGAAAGGTTCTGGTCTCTCACAGTAAGTACTGAAAAAATGCCACAAGATGGAGGTCCCAGGGGCAGGGGCCTGTCACAGGACTCACAGAATCTCAGATTCCAAAGGGATCTCAGGGACCACCGAATCTAAATCACACCTGGAAAAAGGCCCCTATACCTGACAAATGGCCATCTAGTCTCAACTTGAAGATCATCAGTGGAGCCTATAGACAAAGAGCATCCCTTCAGCTCTTGGAAAACTCTGTTCAGAACTGCTTTTCCTTGATGTCCAAATGAAATTGGACCCTAGTGTTCCTGTTTCTGTCCTCTGAGGCTAAGTAGAATGAAGCTCCTGTTAGCCCTTCCAGTCACTGAGGACAGGTCCCATCCTCTTGGCCATGGCCTTGACCATGACCAGTCCCTTCTGCTAATCCTCTTATTGACTCAAGGCCCTCCGTTATCCTGCTTCTGCTTTGGATGCTCTGATCTCTAACTACCTTAACATATCCTTTCTAAAATGTGCGCCCCAAACTGAAAGTGACATTCCTGATATAATTTGCCTTGAGTAGAATAATATCCCAACTCTCTAATCTTGGACATCATGCTTCTCTTGCTGCCTGAGTTTGCACGAACTTTCTTGGCTCACCCCATTGACGCCTGGTTTGTCTCCCAGATCTTCAGTGGGTGATTGATATCCTCTGATCTTTAAAAGATTTTCTTCAGCTCACAGATAAGTTCAGGAGAAAGCTCTATCCAAAATGAACACAGATAATACCGGCCTGCCATTATCCAAATCAGCTACCTGGGGTTTAGGATGTTTGAGGGGGCAGCTCTGGATGCCTCCTGAGCTTTCTGTATCCTCCTGAGAAGGTCATTTGATTCTAGGCAGCCACAGAGGGAGAAAAAGCCTGGAAAGCTGCCTAAGAAAGCCTCCATGTAGAGTCTCAGAATCACTCAAATACTTGATGACTCCATGAAACATCAAGAAATACTAAAACAAAGTAAAAAAAACTGGAAAAACAGAATAAGATATAAGACATCCCACTGCAAAAAACAACCGACAGATCGGGGAGAGACAATTTAAAAATCGTTGGAATCTGAAAGCCATTACCCAAAAAGAGAGCCTAGACATTATATTTTTAAAAAAAATCATAAAACTTTCCAGATCTCTTAAACCAGAGGACAAAAGCATTAATTTAAAGAATTCACTATTAAATGTTGGGAGGGATGTAGAAAAACTGGGACATTAATACATGGGTGGTGGAGTTGTGAATTTATCCAACCATTCTGGAAAGCAATTTGGAACTATGCTCAAAGGGCTTTACAGCTGTGCATACCCTTTGATCCAACAGTATCTCTACTGGGTCAGTATCCCAAAGAGATCTTAAAAGAGGGAAAGGGATCCACATGTGCAAAAATGTTTGTGGCAGCTCTTTTTGTAGTGGCAAGGAACTGGAAACTGAATGGATGCTCATCAGTTGGGGAATGGCTGAACAAGTTATGGTATATTAAGGTTATGGAGTATTATTGTTCTGTAAGAAAGGGTCAGCAGGAAGACTTCAAAAAAGCCTGAAAAGACTTATATGAACTGATCTTGAGTGGAATGAGCAGAACCAGGAGATCATTATACACGGCAACAAGACTATACAATGATCAATTCTGAAGGATGTGGCTCTTCTCAACAATGAGATGACTCAAGCCAGTTCCAATGATCTTGTGATGGAGAGAGCCATCTGCAGCCAGAGAGGGGACTGTGGGAATTGAATGTTCCCCCAGCATACCATTTTCACCTTTTGTTGTTGTTTGCTTTTTGTTTTTTTCTTAATTTTTTTCCTTTTTGATCTGATTTTTCTTGAGCAGCATGATCATTGTGGAAATATATAATTATTGCACATGTTTAGCATATATTGGATAGCTTGGTGTCTGAGTTAGGGGTGGGAGGAAGGGAGGGAGAAAAAATTGGAACAGGGTTTTGCAGGGTTGAATGTCAAAAACTGTATTTGCATATTTTGAAAATGAAAAGCTATTATTAATAAAAAAAAAATAATCCCCTTGTCATCTCCTGAAAGAAACTTCAAAATAAAAACTCAAAGAAATTGTATAGTCAGAATCTAGAGCTCACAGGTAAAAACGAAAAAAAAATACTCAAAAAGCCAGAAAGCCGGAATTTGAACACAAAGGAACCATAGAGTACTTGGGATGTGACATTCCATAAGGCAAAAGTTCTAGGCTGCCAGCTGAGGATAAGAGACCCAGAAAAACTCTGTTAATCCCACAAGGGAAAAAATGGATTTTTAATGAAAGAGGACTTGATGAAAAGACCAAAGCTGAGTAGAAAATCTGACACCCAAACACAGGACTCAAGAGAAGCATTAGAAAGATTAAACATGAATGAGCAATCAAAACTTGAGAGTTAAAGAAAATACTTTATTTTATATAATAATAAATATATTATAATAAATATATATGTGATATAATAATAATATATTATAATATAATAATAAATAAATAAAAATATATTATTATATGGGGAGATAATAGATGTAGCCCTCGGAACCAATATCATCAAAGAGGGAAGCTAATTAGACTGAAGGCTTGATTCTGTTATTGAAAAGAGAAAGGAAAAGCATCAGAAAAATGGAAAGAGAGAGGAAGAGGAACATCACTCATGGGGAAAGAGAAAGAATAGGGAAAATTATCTCACATAAATTGGGGAGAATGGTGCCTATGTAGAAGTCTATAAAACAAGGAGGAGGGGATGATAGGGAACAGATGATTCATGGAAAATATTCGTTCAGAAACTTCAGGTGGTCCTGATACACTGTTGAAATCTTTCTGAATGACAGTACGATCATCACTCCAGGCCCTCCGAGGCCATCTAGTCTAAACTCTTCACTCTACAGAGGGAGAAAACGAGGCCCAATGGAAGGAAGCAATTTTTCTTGGGTTAAATAGCTAGTAAATGTCAGCTAGTAAATAGTACTAGTAAAAATAGCTAGTAAATAGTAAATGTCAAAACCTGACTCTTTCCTTACTTTCACTAGGCCTCATTATCTCTCTCCACACTTTGATTAAATTATTAAAAAGTCTTTTTTAATAGTTTTTTTCTGGTAGCATATGCATATTAATTTTTAATATACTTTCTTTATGAATCATGTTGAAAGAGAAAAATCAGAACAAAAGAGAAAAAAACTACAGGAGAGGGGGAAAAAAAACAGAAAAAAGTGAACAGAGAATATGTTACATTCAATCTCAATAGTTTTCTTTTTGGATGCAGCCTTAGATAAAAGCAGTCTTTTTTTATCTACAGGGTATACTAAGTATCATAGAATATTCTTAAATTCAATTTAAAAAGTTGAAAAATGAGATGGTAATAATTGCAAGGAGAAAACAATAATATTGATAACTTCCATTTTTCTAGTTTTTCTGAGTTTTATGAAAGTCTTTCCTCATAACAATTCTGTGTTGGAGTTAGTGCAGAGATTGCTACCCATATTTTCTGGTTGAGGACAGTGAAAGAAACTGATTTTCTCAAGCTCACATAACATTTTGGTGGGAGAGCCAGGCTTAAGCCTCAGTTCTCCTCATCCCCATGTCCTGGTGATTTCCCCCAACTCCCAGAATTTCTCCTTGTGCTGTTTTGGAGATCTCTCACCAAAGGGAGCCAACTCTGGCATAGCACTAACTGATTGGAGCAAGGAAGGTACAAAGGAAACCTTGAAGAGTCTGTCAACTGTGAGAAAAAGAGGAAGAAGGAGAAGAAGAAGAAGAAGAAGAAGAAGAAGAAGAAGAAGAAGAAGAAGAAGAAGAAGAAGAAGAAGAAGAAGAAGAAGAAGAAGAAGAAGAAGAAGAAGAAGAAGAAGAAGAAAAAGAAGTAGAAGGAAAAGAAGTAGTAGAAAAAGAAATAGTAGAAGAAGAAAAAGAAGTAGAAGAAGAAGAAGAAGAAGAAGAAGAAGAAAAAGAAAAAGTAGAAGAAAAAGAAAAAGTAGTAGAAGAAGAAGTAGAAGTAGAAGAAAAAGGAGTAGAAAAAGTAGAAGTAGAAGAAGAAGTAGAAGCAGAAGGAGGAGGAAGAGGAGGAGAAGGAGGAGAAGAAGAAGAAAAAGAAGTAAAAGAAAAAGAAAAAGAAGGAGGAGAAGAAGAAGAAAAAGAAGTAGTAGAAGAAAAAGGAGTAAAAGAAGTAGAAGAAAAAGGAGTAGAAAAAGTAGAAGTTAGAAGCAGAAAAAGTAGAAGAAGAGGTAGAAGAAGGAGGAGGAGGAGGAGGAGAAGAAAAAGTAGTAGAAGAAAAAGAAGTAGAAGAAGAAGGAGGAGGAGGAGGAAGAGGAGGAGGAGGAGGAGGAGGAGGAGAAAAAGAAGGAGGAGGAGGAGGAGGAAAAAAAGGAGGAGAAAAAGGAGGAGGAGAAGGCAGAGGAGCCCACAGTTGGCCCGTGGGAGAGGAAGGCAGCAGTTCTGGGGCCAGGGGGTACAGGGGTGTCACACTTGCCTTGGGAGTGCAAGAGGCCCTTGGTGCTTCACAGCTCTCGTGGTTAATGTTACTTTTCTGTCTGTAATGATAAACCAACATGTTTTTAGGTGTTGCCTTGCCAGTGCCCATGAAAGCTACCTGAGTCAGCAGTTTCCAGGTGGGAGGCAGTGTTCAGGAGGACCCAGGCAGACAGAGGTCAGAGAGTCCAAGACCTCCTGGAGTGTGAGAATGGGGTCTTGGGAGCTATTGTGATGGTGGGAAAGCTGCCAGCAGATACCCTTGAGGGCAGCCAAGAGGAAATGGCTCCCACTTGAACTGCAAGCTGAGGATTATATAAGTGACGAGAAGAATGTTCTGGCTGTGAGCGCGGTTAAACATTGGACTAGATTGTGGAACCTCCTTGATCACCAGAAAGAGTGCTGGCTCTAGAGGCAAACCCCACCTTTGTCAGTTGCTACCTATGTGACCTTGGGCAATCATCTCACCTTCTTGGGCCTCAGTTTTCCATTTTGGACAATGTCAGAGTTGGACATGATGGCCATCTAGCTCTACCTGAGGTCCCAAGTGTGACTTTATATTAGTTACTTCTTCACCCTGTGCCTGTTTCCGCTCTGGAAAATGAGGTTAGACCTGACTTCTGAGGACCCCTCCAGCTTGAGAGCTCAGATCCCTTCTTCTTCTCCTCACTTTGATCAGGGACATGACGGGAGCTGGAGGCCACTGTCCAGAGCTGATCACCAACGAAAGGAACCCCAAATCATGTGTTGAGATCTATGTCTGAAAATGAGGGAGTTCACTCAAGCAAAAGTCCTCCAAGAGTTCATTTGCAGAATCACACGCAGGAGCCTAGGGCTACCGCTGGAGGACTCTCAGGGGCCATCGAGTCCAGCCCGCACATTTCACAAAGAGGGAAACTGAGGTCAAGGAGGAAAGAGACTTGCGTAAGCTCGCTCACAAGATCCAAGATCTAGAGCTGGAAGGGACCTCAAAGGCTTTGGAGTTTTACCATCTCATTTTATAGAGGGGGAAACTGGGGCCCAGGGAGGGGAAGGGACTTGTCTAAAATCTCCCAGGTTGTAAAAGGGAGAATTTGACCCTGGTCTTCTGACTCCCAAGCCTCACAGGGACATGGTGGAGAAAATCACTGGACTTGGAGTCAGGGTTCAAGTCTTGCCTCTTGCTACCATTCTTCCTCCTTCCTATATATCAGTTTCCTTCTCTGTAAAATTGAGAGGGTTATACTAGATGATGTCCAAGGCCCCTTCCAATTCTAGAACTGGATCCTATGATGGTGGAATGTTCTGCAAATTATGGTGGTCATTTCTTGGCTACTTTCTGAAGACCCTCCCCGCCAAGACTAAGTGAGCACATTAGGGGCTACTTGAAAAGTAGGAGTTTTAAGAAAAAAAGTAGTGATTAATTGGGATTGCCATATGAATGTAACAAAATTCTGTTACAGTCATGTGCCAATGCCAATGAATAATTTATATATATAAAACCCAGTGGTTAAAGTGCTGGACATGTGAAGAAGACAAGCTTGGATCTGGCTTCAGACACTTCCTAGCTGCGTGACCCCGGGCAAATCACTTCATCCTCTTTGCCTCAATTTCCTCATCTGTAAAATGATCTGAGGAAGGAAATGGCCCAACCACTCCAATATTTTTGCCAAAAACAAAACCCCAAATGGGGTCAGGAAAAGTCAGATAGGACTGAAAAACAATTGAAAGGAAGGGAGAGAAAATAAATATTTATTAATTGAAAAAAATAATTTTTAAAAGAATCATTTATGCATCTAGTATGATAGCATAGACAAAAAGGCAGTAGATTTCAGATGAGCAATGACCAAAAGATAGGCTGAGCAGAGATTGTTAATCAGAACAAAATGAAAAATGAAAAAATGATCCATCTTGGTCCTGGAATAGCAGATAAAAACCTCTGTCTATTTTCTTGGTAAAGATACGGGGGATTATGGATGGGCAATAGATAATACTCTATTAGTCATTTTGTCGGTGAGTTTTGCTTAACTATTTTTTTTGATACAGGGGGAATCGAATATTAGCTAACAATAATAGTGGCTAACATTTCTATCACCTACTACTAGGTGCCGAGCACTGTGCTTATTATTAATCCTCGATTTAGGGGGCTAAGTTGAGGAATGACTATGATTCAAATCTCTCTGTCCAAAATCTCAATGAAACTTTGAAAAAAAATAACGAAATGGTGATAGGTGCCCTCCAACTTGCATGCAAGAACTGCCCCTAAAGACAGGTTACAAGGGACAGAGAGAGACAGCCACAGAACCAAACAATAATGCTTTGCAAGAGAAGATGGGGCGTCGGCAATCTCCTCCCAAATGGGCCACAAAGCAATCAAAGAATGTAAACAGCGATGGCCTTCGTTTTCTTGCTCGTAAGAATAAAGGAAAAGGAAGAAGAAAGGAGAATTTCAGCCAGGCCCAAGGAGGACTTTGCCTTCTCAAGCAGAGCCAGCAGGGCTGGGGATAAAGTGCCTATTGCTCTCCATGGTTCAGCCCCAATATCCTAGTCTCACACTATACAAGAGAGGCTTCCCTCCGGGATAGGCCTGGAGAATCCTATGCTGCTTGCCCATCAGGATTCAACTTACTTCTCCTAGAAGCCTACGTGTGACTCTGGATAAGTCACTCGTCTTCTGGAGACCTCAGCTTTCTCCTCTGAGTGAGGTGATCGGTGCTTTTGTTGTTTGTTATTTGTCCTTCCTTTTGGAAGAGGGCCGATTTAACATCTTGACTTCTGTGTGAATTGGATTTAATTGAGGCAGAGTTACCCAGATGATAGCTTCACTCTATCTCCAGAGCTATTAAAGTCCAGTGGTAAGACAGGAGTCCAGATGGTCTACCTCGTGTCTGAGGTCACATGCTTACAATTCCTTCCCCTTGCCTGTCAACATCCTTCACCTCTGAGCTTCCATCCCAGCTTCTCCAGGAAGTCTTTCCCACTCTCCCCAGAGTAGTCATCTGCCCCTGTCTCTCTCCCTCTTGTACTTCTCTTTATTTAGCATGTGCCATTTTGGGAACCTAACTGGGATTCTTTCGACTAACATGCACTGAGCCGCCACTAGGAGGAATCAATTGTTCCTGTCTTCAAGGGCTGTGGGTTATATAATACTCCATAGACCATAGACATTATACTCATGACCCATGTCCTGCTTGGAGCTTCAGAAACTCCAGAGTGCAGCCAAAGCAAACTAAAATATAATTGGGAAAAATGGAATCAATAAAAAATACAATACAACATAGATAATGTTAAGGTGACATTTTCTGAATCAATATGCAATGCAGGGATCCTTTCTATTTGTGTCTGACATCAAGGCTGTGGAATACAAGGCACTTTAAGAAATGCTTATTGAGGATGCCCATCAGTTGGAGAATGGCTGAATAAGTGATGGCATATGAATGTTATGGAATATTATTGTTCTGTAAGAAACGACCAGCAGGATGAATTCAGAGAGGCCTGGAGAGACTTACATCAACTGATGCTGAGTGAAAGGAGCAGATCATTGTACATGGCAACAGCAAGATTATACAATGATCAATTCTGATGGATGTGACTTTTTTTTTTAATAATAGCTTTTTACTTTCAAAACACATGCATAGCTTTCAACATACACTGTTGCAAAAGCTTTTGTTCCAATTTTCCCTCCCTTTCCCCACTTCTTCTCCTAGACAGCAAATAATCCAATATATGTTAAACACGTGCAATTCTTCTATACATATTTCCACAATTATTCTACACAAGAAAAATCACATTAAACAGAAAAAAAAAAAGAGGAAGAAAACAAAAAGCAAGCAGACAACAACAAAAAAGGTGAAAATGCTATGTTGTGATCCACACTCAGTTCCCCCAGTCCTCTCTCTGGGTGTAGATGGCTCTCTTCATCACAAGATCATTGGAACTGGAATCAGTCATCTCATTGTTGGAAAGTCACGTCCATCAGAATTGATCATCATATAATCTTGCTGTTATCATGTACAATAATCTCCTGGTTCTGCTCGTTTCACTCAGCATCAGTTGATGTCAGTCTCTCCAGGCCTCTCTGTATTCCTCCTGTTGGTCATTTCTTACAGAACAATAATATTCCATAACATTCATATACCATAATTTACGCAACCATTCTCCAATTGATGGGCATCCATTCATTTTCCATTTCCTTGCCATTACAAACATTTTGGCACACATGGGTCCCTTTTCTTACTTTAAGATCTCTTTGGGATATAAGCCTAGTAGTAACACTGCTGGGTCAAAGGGTATGCACAGCTTAATAGCCCTCTGAGCAGAGTTTCAAATTGCTCTCCAAAATGGTGGGTTCAATTCACAATTCCACCAACCATGTATCTGTGTCCCAGTTTTCCCACATCCTCTCCTACATTTGTCATTTTCTTTTCCTGTCATCTTAGCCAATCTGACAGGTATGAGGTGGTACCTCAGGTTGTCTTAATTTTCATTCTCTAATCAATAGCGATTTAGAGCATTTTTTCATATAACTAGAAGTAGTTTCAATTTCTTCATCTGAAAATTGTCTGTTAATATCCTTTGTCTGTTTATCAATTGGAGAATGGCTTGCATTCTTATAAATTTGAGTCAATTCTCTATATATTTCAGAAATAAGATTTGGCTCTTTTCAACAATGAGGTGATTCAAGGCAAGTTCAACAGACTTGTGATGGAAAGTGCCAGCTGCATCCAGAGAGAGAACTGGGGAGATTGAATGTGGATCACAACATAGTATTTTCACCTCTTTGCTGTTAGATTTTTTTCTCCCTTTCTTGTGTTTTTTTTCCTTTTTGATCTGATTTTTCTTGTGCAGCACGACAAGTATGGAAATATGTTTAGAAGAATTGTACATATTTAACCTATATCAGATTGCTTTATGTCTTGGGGTGGGGGAGACAAAGAGAAAGGTTTGGAACATGAGGTTTTGCAAAGACGAATGTTGAAAAGTATCTTTGCAGCTATTTGGAAAAATAAAATACTATGAAACCAATTTTAAAATGTTTGTTGAATGAATGAATGATCATCACAAGTAGGTATGCAAGAATTGTGAGCGGCACAAAGTAAGTCCTTCAAGAGTTTAGAGGAGTTTAGAGTTTAGTTAAGAGGAAAGTGTTAAATGTCTTTGCAGAGGATTTTGGGAGGGCCTTCATGGAGAAGGCAACATTTGAACTCTGTTTAAAAGGAAATAACACCAATAAAATCTTAGCATTAAGGAAACTGAGAGATAATTTATGTGCTTCAAAGAGGCAGAGATGGGCAGAGGGCATTTCAAGCTCAGCGTAAAAGGGGAGGGCACTGTTTCGGAAGAGTGACATTGCCACCCATGGATGGCTGTTATGTGAAAACTAATGCCAACAGGGAAGAGCATAGGTGTGGGGCCTCTGTGGCCTCCAGCTCTGTGGGCTGGCTGATGATTTAGATGGGAAGTGAGATGCAAGGCCCCTAAGCCTCTCTAAAGCTGCTTTGGGTTCAAATTTCTATTGTGTTTTGGACAGAGAGCTGAAGTGGCGTTCATAGGCAATAATAATCACCACTAAGCCAACACAATTGGGGAGAGGGAGTGGGGACCCCCAAAGTCGAGGTAGCCTCTGAATTACTTAGTAAGGAATGAGAAATGAGGAACAGGGACCCACAGGACTTAATCTAGCAAGCAAGAGACTGGAAAGGAGGGGCAATGCCTCGTTAATTAAGGCTTAACATACACGCAACCTCTGGGCCTGGGGCTGGTGCCATAGCAAGCAGTCCAGTTTTCATTGGCTCATACCATATGGATTGAGCTACTCTCAAATAGTATTTTTGGTGAGCAAAGGTGGGAAGAGTAGGGCTAGAAAACCGAGGAGTCTAGTCTGTCTAAAGCCGAGACTTTGGGTGGGGGAATCATGGGACATCAGTGGGAAAAGTTCGTTAGACACAGTCTACAAAGAGACCTGAATGCCAGCTTAAGAAGTCTGGGCTTTATTCAGCACATAATTGGGAATGGTTACGGGATTGGAGCTGGGAGGTTACGTGATGGCTGCTGTGCATTAGGAAGAGTCTCCCGGGAGGGAGGAGCGGGATAGCACCGGAAGTGGGGAGACTAAGTCACAGGCAGTGAGGGCCCACACTAGAAGGGCAGCAGCATGAGTGGAAGAGAAATGGGAGACAATGCTGTATCGCTGCCAAAGTCTTGACAATTGATTAACCATAAAAAGTGAGAAAGAAGGAATAGAAACGACTGGGGGGGAAGGGAGCTTGTGGGTACATTAAAAAGACATAATTTAATTATGGTGTCCCATTGCAAACTTGAGAAGGCAGGCGCCATGTCTTTTGTATTCTTTCCGGCAGCCCATAATAGGCACCCAGTAAGGGATTGCTTATTATAGAATGCAAACACAATGATTTGCCCTGGGGAAATAAAGCAAGTTCAGCAGAGACTTCTTCCAGAGGCTCTCAGCAAGCGGGAGGGACTCTCTCTGCTTTTGCTCAGTTATTCACAAAGGAACAAAGCCCGAGAAGTCCAAAAGTGAACAACTGGTAGGGCTGAGAGGAAGGAGCGTACCCACTCCAGACAATACCTCTGCTTCCCATAGTGCTTGGCTTTGCTGTAGGTCTGGATACATAGGTAAGACAATTTGTTGAAACCACCTTTGACCTTAGCATAGGCCCTCACCAAGCCAGCTCCAACTTACTCTGCCCTTAAACTGGACTGCTCTCTTTCCTCCTATCCCTCCCCCTGCCATCCCCCCATTCCCAAGAGACTTGGTCCATTCCTGCCTTCTTTGTACATGGCTACCCCATCCCCCAACCCGGAATAGCCTTCCCGAGGCCCATCTTGGAGGCCATGTGGTAGAACGGGAAAAACACTGGAGTCAGAAGATCCTGGCTCGGGCCACTTCCTGCTTGCGGGACCTTGACTAAGTCCTTCCCTCTCCCTGGAGCTATTATTTCTTTATCTGTAAACTGAAGGGGTTGGACCAGACAATTGCCAATCCTTACCTATTGGGCAAGGCCAAATTGAAATTCTTCAATGCCGCTTTCCTTGGCCACCCCAACCTACACCAACCTCCTGTAGCACCTGGTACTCATCTACTTTACTGCACATAAAGGGACTTGTATTACACTTCTTGGCAACTCTCACAGCACAGCCTAGGGCCTCGAATAATGCTTCGCACATAGTAGGTGCTCAATTCAGATTTATCGGATGATTAAACCAAGAAGAGCAGATCTATTTGGAAAGAACCGGCAGAGCTCTTGGGACACAAAACCAGCTTGTGGCTCTGATTCCATTTCAAGGACTAGAGAAGGTGGGTAGACATAAGACCAGCAAATAGAAGGATCCAGTTTGGATGGCCGGCCACGAAGGATAGCCACGAGTGGTCTTCAACATGTTTTAATCAACAACTTGGATCAAGGCCTAGTTGGCATTTTTATTTATTAAGTATGCAGGCGACATAAATCTGGGAGGGAATCAGGCTGCAGTTACAGCTGAACATGCTGGAATATCAAAACAAATCTAATAAAATACATGTACTGAAGGACGAATGTAAAGTTTTATGCTTGAGTTCAAAGAATAAACCACATGAGTACACACTGGGGGAAGCATGTTTAGACAGCTGTGCTATTGTTATCTTCATTTTTACAGCAAAAGAAACTGAGGCAAACAGAAGTTAAATGACTTGTCCCGAGTCATACAACTAATATATGAGGGTGAATTTGAATTCAGGCTTTCCTGACTCCAAGCCCAGCGTTCTACCCAATGCAGCGCCACCAGGGCCCAAAAACAGAGAAATGTTCCCACTATACTGGTTAGACTTCATTAGAACTGGGGTCAGTTCTGGGTGCATCTTGGGGAGGCATCAATAAGCTGGAAAGCATCCAGAGAAGGGCAGCCAGGATGAGGAAGGGCCTTAAGTCCACATCACATGAGGCTCAGGTGAACAAATCGGGCCTAGTTAGCTTGGGAAAAAGAAGGCTCAAGGATGACATGGGGACTAGAAGTACCTGAAGATCCAGCTCCTGAAAAACAGGTGTTTCCATTTTACTCCAGAGAGAATAATTAAGAGTAATGAGAAGTTGCAGAGAGGTAAACTGAGGCTGCTCATCAGGAAATTATACTCAGAGCTGTGTTCCAAATCACTATTGATCAGAGAAATGCAAATTAAGACCACTCTGAGATACCACTACACACCTGTCAGATTGGCTAAGATGACAGGAACAAATAATGATGGATGTTGGAGGGGATGTGGGAAAACTGGGACACTGATGCATTGTTGGTGGAATTGTAAAAGAATCCAACCATTCTGAGAGCAATCTGGAATTATGCCCAAAAAGTTATCAAACTGTGCATACCCTTTCACCCAGCAGTGCTGCTACTGGGCTTATATCCCAAGGAAATACTAAAGAAGGGAAAGGGACCTGTATGTGCCAAAATGTTTGTGGCAGCCCCTTTTTGTAGTGGCTAGAAGCTGGAAGATGAATGGATGCCCATCAATTGGAGAATGGCTGAGTAAATTGTGGTATATGAAGGTTATGGAATATTATTGCTCTGTAAGAAATGACCAGCAGGAGGAATACAGAGAGGCCTGGAGAGACTTACATCAACTGATGCTGAGTGAAATGAGCAGAGCCAGGAGATCATTATACACTTCAACAACAATACTGTATGAGGATCAATTCTGATGGAAGTGGAAATCTTCGACAAAGAGAAGAGCTAATCCAATTCCAATTGATCAATGATGGACAGAATCAGCTACACCCAGAGAAGGAACACTGAGAAATGAGTGTAAACTGTTTGCATTTTTGTTTTTCTTCCCAGGTTATTTTTACCTTCTGAATCCAATTCTTCCTGTGCAACAAGAGAACTGTTCGGCTCTGCACACAGATATTGTATCTAAGATATACTATCACATATTTAACATGTATAAGACTGCCTGCCATCTAAGAGAGCGGGTGGAGGGAAGGAAGGGAAAAATCGGAACAGAAGTGACTGCAAGGGACAATGTTGTAAAAAAAAATTACCTATGCATATGTACTGTCAAAAAAATTATAATTATAAAATTAATTTTAAAAATTAAAAATAAAATAAAATAAAATAATTACCCATGCATATGTACTGTCAAAAATTATAATTATAAAATTAATTTTAAAAATTAAAAATAAAAATAAAATAAAATAAAAAAATTACTCATGCATACGTACTGTCAAAAAAAAAAACAACTTATAATCATAAAATTAAAAAAAAAAGAACTTATACTCAGAGCTGATCCAAAGTGGAATGATCTGCTTTAAAGAGACCCCAAAAGAGAAACAGCCTAACCTCACCATAGGCTCCTGTATCTACAGCCAGAGGGACCTTTGGAGGCCACTGAGTCCAATGACTGATATAACAGGGAGAAAACAGACACTTGCCCCTAGGACACAAAGGCAGAGTGGCTAAGGCAGCAGTTGAGCCTGTTCCTCTGGCCCCACAGTCAATGCAGTTTCCCCCACACCAGATTGTCCCCCACGATGGGCTGTCGTCCCTCCCCCACCGATGTCTCCAAGCAAATGCTGGATAACCGTTCACCAAGTAGGTGGCAGCGGGCATTCTGGGATGTGGATTGGACAAGATGGTGGCTAAGGCCCTTCCAACACTTTAATCCTTGATTTCTGAGGGTGCTGAGTATTCCCTCCCCCCAGGCCCACCCGCTCCATCCCAAAAGGCGGGGAGAGGAGCAACAAGACTGAAAGCCATCATTTATTAACTGATTCTGTACATAATAAGGCAAGAAGGCAGCTAACATGGGGCAGGCAATAATTTCTTCCAAGCAAAGGCGAGGGAGCCAGCGCTGCTCACTCCAGGATGTGGTTGGTCTCTAACACAGTTTGCAGGATCTCATCCACCTGATCAGACTCGAAGTTGACCTCTTCCAGCTCCAGGTGAGGAAGGATGGAGGCCAGCAGCCGGCTGACGTTCACCCGGAGGCCTTTCAGCTTTTCCAGGGTGCTGACGTGGAGGAAGAGAAGGGACAACGGTGAGGGGCTCAGCCATAAAAGGGGAGAACAGAGGGGGCTCACTCTCCTCACTCCCAGTTCCTAACCCAACAGGAGGACTAGAACACCTGACCCCTGACCCAAAAGGCCGGGCCGTCTCTCCACTTCTGCCCTGTTCTTAAAAGCTCAATCTAAACTTCTTTATGCATTCTTTTTTTTTTTCCTCTTGAATGAGACCATAACCAACTAAGCAATCTAGGGCACCAAAACATGACTTCCGGGCACAAGAGGGGGTTCAGCCAATTTGAGTTAATGGCCTGGGAGCTGCTTCCTTCTCAGTACAGCGGGTCTGAGACCTCTCACCCCTAGCTGGCCACACAACATTGGGCTAGCTTAGCCCGAGTCTGTTTCCCCGGTCTGCCAAAAGGGGATAACGCCCGTTCAAGCTACTTCTGGAGCCAGTTCTCCTCCAGCAAACCTTGTTGTGATTCATGAACTGCTAAAGAACAAATCAAAACCAAAGTAGGGCTCGGGCTTCCCTTATGGAGTTGGAGATCATGGAGGGGGTGCAAGCTGAGGATTCTAAGAACGGAGTGGGGAGGCTCTCTTTTCTTCCTCTCAAGCCCAGATTTAGAAATTCAACTTGCCGTGCAATTATAACGACCAAAGGAAAAGATATGAGACTAGCTCTTTGCAGAAGTGGGGGGCTACCGGCGTGGAATGCTGCACGCACATGTGTCCTCGGAACAGGACTGTTTTGTTTTGCTTCCTGCAGGGCCCGGCACATTGTGGGTGCTTAATAAGCATTTGGGAATTGATCAAACTCATTGTCTTCCCTCTTTGTTATGAGAGGAGGCTTTTAGAGAGAAATGGAGACTCACTACGGGAAGGTAGTTCCATCAGCATGGGGAGCTTCCAGATGGGAAATTTCCTAAGGGAGGCCAGCCCTTTCTGGGCAATTTCAGAATCTTTGGAGCCTTGAATGACCTGTCTAATGCCAGGGAGGCTGGACTTGTTCCTGACCAGTTCCCTAGCCACTGCCTCACCCTACCTCCCCAAACAAACTAGAGACTAGGGAGAGGGCCCCGCGCATTCCCTGTCGCAGACCAACCCACCCTGGTAATGACCTCGTATCTTCTTCCTGCAGGTTCTGGAAGGAGCCCTGAGCCTCGTGCAGAACCTCCATGCGCATCTCCATGGCCTTGAGACGCTCCTTGAGCTCGCTCTTCTCCTCCATGCTTCTCTCCAGCTCGGACTTGAGCACCTGAAGCTCGGCCTGGCGGTAGCCCATGTGCTTCTTGCTCCAGTACAAGCTCTCGCTCTCGCGGGCCCGCAGGGTCATCAGTTCGTGTTGGGTTCTCTCAAACTCGTTCTGCCAGTGTCTCTTCTCCTCTTCCAGCTCTTGAACCTGCAGCCCAAAGGACACACACACACATGGACACCACGCGGCCGAGCCACCGTGCACCTCGTGCCACCGGCTAGACCCTACCTCGGCCTACCTTGTACAGACCCTTCCCGGGGTTTGCACCACTTATGAATTACTATTGAGTATCCCAATGCCAGCTTGGGCATGAGCTCGGGAGTTGGAGGAGCTGGGTTTAAATTCTAGACCTGCCAACTTCCTGGGGCAAGTCCCAGCATCCCTGGGCCTGCCTCAGTTTCCTTATGGGTGAAAAAGGAGAGATGGAGCCCGAGTGAACTCTAAGACCCCTTCTAGTTGAGGTTCCTTTATATGGAACTTCCACACCACCACCTTCCCCTCGCTCATCACTTTTGATCCCCAGCACCACCGCATCCCTGACCTTCTGCTGCAGCAGATCCCTTTCAGACAAGATGCTTTCCAGTCGTCTCTCGGTCTTCTGGTCCTTGGCCTTGGGCTGACTCAAAGCTCCGTTATCCCCGGCTTCCCCCTTCTCGCTGCCGGGCACGGCACGGACCTGGCTACGTTCTTCGGCCCCCCGTCTGTGCTCAGCTCTCTCCTCTCGACCAAATGGAATCAGCTGGATGGGAGCCCCGCCGTCCACGACGGCTTCGGTGATTCCAACCACAGCCACAAACGGACCTTTGGCCACTTCCTGGGATGGTGCTCTGCCCTGCTCTGCCCCCAGAGAGCTCCGGCTCGAGGGTGGCCAAGCTTTGTTGGCCACCTCAGCCATCCCAGGTGGCCGTTGACTTCCAGGCTCCTCGAGGTGCTTCCCAGGTGCCCCATCCTCTCGGGGACTCATCAGGGCTCCTTGACCTGGGCCTACCTCTCCAAGAGGTGCCACCCAAGCCTCACTGCTCTTCTGGCCTGCCTCTGGGAGGGGGCTTCCCCCAAGGTCAGGCTCACTTTTGCCACCCTCCATTTCTTGGTGGAGGGCAGCCAACTCTGCCCTTTTCTGGGAATCAGAGGCCATCCCTGACTTCTGGGACCTTTTGCGCTTTACCAGTGGCTCCTCATCTAGGAACACCTTGTGCTTGCTGCAAGAACCAAAAAACACGTGATTAGCATGGACCCTACCGAGTCCACCTTTTGCTGGCGTCCCCCTCGGCAGTTCCCCACAGTCAGACCCTCATTAGCTGCAGATCACGACTCAGGAGAGCTTCGGGACTCAAGTCTACCCTCTAACATCCCCCCCAGCCCCTTTTGCTGAGCAGCAGCTGGCCTGGGCTCCAATTGGGGAAGGGGCGGAGAAGGAGCCTGCCTCAGGCAGGAGCAACCTGACCTTTACAGGAATTTTGGACACAGTCACTGAAATCAGCCCAGCTTTGAAGTCTCCCAAATGCAAATAGAGAGAGAAGAAAAAAAAAAGAAAAAAGAAATACATAAAACAAGCCCCTAATGTAATGACAGAAAAAACTAAGGTCACACAAAGGCCTGGTGGGATATGTAGAGGCCAACAGAGCCAGCCTGTTCATCGTAAAGTGTCACAAAGGCAGCCAATTTCAGACTCAGGCACATGTTGTTATACTGCAATGGAACGCCATTGGGTCTCTTTGCCAGCCACCTGGATTGCGGCTACGGCCCATTATTCACTTGTAAAAGTTAATTAAAACACAGGGTCCTCGCCAGAAACAAAGAAACCCAATCAGCCTGACCTGAGCTAATTCAAGCCGTGGCCAACTACCGCCTGTTGAGACCGAGGACGCCCTCCTCGGAGGTGCGGGAACGAGCTGCGACCTTGACTCTTAGGCAAGGGACTCTCTAGTCCTGGAAGGAATGCGTTACTTTCAGGGAGTGCCTCCCCTCCCTAATTGAAACTGAAAACGTGACTTTCAGTTTTTCAATTAAAAAAAAAAAAGCAATCAGCAACCACTTCCTACCCAGGCACGTCAGGCCCAAAGACAAACTTTGTCTACTGTCCTGCCCTCCGGGCAGTAGCACCCTCACTGGTAAATCAGCACCCCGTTCCCCTACCCACCTGTGGCGCTGCCACCGGGCCATAGAGAGCATTGGGCACTATGGCCAGGGGCAGCCTCCGGTGAGACCCTCCCAAAGCCTTAGCTTCCTCAGCCGTTCTCCAAAGACCTTCAGGCCCACTTTTGGGACTGGCCCACTAGGCCGGGGTATTCAAGAGGAAAGCTCCGGGCAGGAAGAGATTACTTGACTTTTCTCTATCATCTCCAGCTCCAGCACAATGACTCACACCTAGTAGGCAACTGCTTATGGATCTGATAGTAGGAAGCAAGCTTCTCAAGGGCAGGGGCTTTCCTTTTTGTCTTGGCATTTATTTCCAAAGTACTTAGCACAGTGCCTGGAGCGGAGCAGGTATTTCAGAAGCGCTCCATGGTGGACGGACGGCCTACTCTTAGAGAACAGTCTCCCAGAGAGAACGCGCATCGTTCCCAGGCAGGACTCTGACTTTGACTTTGTGGTCTGGAGAGTCTAAGGCAGTGACTGGCACACAGTGGGCATCTCATTAGCACCACTCGTGATAGCAGACCAACATCGGGGAGGACGCAGCACAAGGTAGTGATTAACTCCATGAAGAAATGAAAATGCCAGATTACAATTTCAGATTTGGCCCCATGGGCTCCTCGTGAAAAAGCTAGGAATGAATCGAGATGAATCGTGCCGTCATCAGGCAGGGGCCCACATCCGAAATATAGTCATAAATAGTTTGGGGTCAATCTGAAGAGAAGGGTAAACTGAGGCACACCTTAGAATGTTCACTAATGATGATAATAGAAATAACTAGCATTTACATGATGCTTTTAGATTTGCAAACTGCCTGGCAAATATTATTTCATTTGATCCTTATAATTTGCCTCCTCTGGGAGGCAAGTACTATCATTGTTCCCATTTCGTGGACAAGGAAACAGAGGCTAAGAGAGCTTAAGTGACTTGCCTAGGGTCACACAGCTAGACGGGGTTTGAGGCAGGATTGGAGCTTGGTTTTTCCTGACTCCAACACTTGCGTTTTCTCCCTTGTGGCACGTAGCTACTAATGATGTTTGCAGCTGGCCAACGAAGTTGAGGGACACAAAGCAAGTCCTTCAGGAGTTTAAAGGGAGTTGTTAAATGTTTGGAAGAGGGCAGAGAAAGCTTCATGCTCCCCTGCATTTGAACTCGGTTCTCATAGAAATAAAACCAATGAAATGTTAGCACCAAGGTACCTCAGGAGAGCCAAGGAGGCAGTAGAGATGGGCTTTGGGGACAGGGACTTCATAGCAGACCACTGGGTGTAATAGTAAAAGATGGCAGCTAAGGCACCCCGATGAGTCTGAAATGGCAGCTCAAAGGAGAAAGTAAACTCAAGGCCAGGGCATACTGGGTGTCCCCAAATTCTCAGTGCCATTTTAAGCTGGGACACAAAGGAAGGCTTTGGCAGGGTGGACGAAACTGCAGGAGTCAGATTGTCACACGCTAACAGGGTTACGACTCACTGCATTGTGTTAAAGGCGGCTTATTCAGTGCAAAGGGGAATAGATGGTTTCCAAAAATTACAAGCTCCCAACAATTGGTTGGATCCTGATGACGATTCGAGGCAATGGGGAGAACTGTTTGGCCTGGGTTCTGATAAGCACCTCAGATAAGCCGAGGAGCTCTGGGACCCTGGGCAAGGCAATCAGCTCTTTTGGAAGATGACAAGTTGCAGAACCAGTGCTGATTTGCATTCCTGGAGGGGGTTTTCATACCGGAGCTTTCCTATATACCAATGAAATCAAAGATCTGTGCCAAGAACAAATGCTTTAAGCCACAGGACTGTAAGATTCCAATCAGACTGTGGCTGCATTTTAGGGGCTCTGGGGAGAGCCTTGGCCTCTCTTTAAAATAAACAAAAATGTTTAGTATGCAGCCTTGTTGAAGCGGGCCATCACTTTTTGGGAGGGGAATGTTTTTCAGTTGTATTTTGGTGTTCTCAAGTGCCTAGCTTGGTGTCTCAATAAGTATTCTTTTTTGGTTTGGGGGCTCCTTTTTTTTTTTTGTACTGTATGGCTTTTGGAAGATCTGAGTAATCTCTATCTGCTGGTCATGGTCTTTGTCAACAGGCTTATCTGTATTTTGAATGTGAGTGTGCATTTGTCTTGTGGCATTTACAGAAATATCTCTTCCAAACACTGGTAAGTGGTTGATCTTTCCTTCCCTTCTAGAACCAGATGTTCTCTTGAAGCCAGGATCCTGTTTTGCACATGTGTATTTGTATGTGTGGGTATATACACAATCACAGACATGCAACTTAGCAACATGCTTATATAGCTTTGCTGAATGAAACAATAAACAAATTCCTCTCGGTGAGAAACACAAGATTTTCCTATAAAGCAACCAGAGATTAGAGACTGGCTAAAGACATGGTGGTCCATGGGCATCATGGGATATGTCTGTGCTGGGAGATAGCGTGTGTGTGATGGTTGTACTGAAGTGACAGCTACGTAGAATGAAGCTGAACAAAGTTAGTGGAGAAAAAAAGCAATAGCCGCAATGATGTCACTGGAAGAGTAACTAATTTCCTGAATCAGAAGCAAATGTACCCAAATTAGAAGGTATGGGCAAGACCTGGGTGCAGGGAGGGAGAGGGGAACTCTACAGGTACTCTATGTCACATGTGTTCTTAGCTATTTTCAATACATCTGTCAGTTGTGCAGACTTTTTGTTCTCTCTAAAAAATACTATTTGTCATAGGGGATGGCTGTCAAGGAGTTTTCCGAATAACTGGTGGTATAAGAAACAAAAAAAGTCAACAGCATTTTTTAAGCATTGTGGATGCCAAAAAGAAGCCTTTCTACTCTTGCTGCTCTGCCTAATAATGTTTCCTAGAAGCTCTGATCAAAGTGTAAGGATATATTTGGTCATTTAAATCTGAAGCTTGAATTTTAACCTCCAGCAGCCAGGAGATATAATGGGTGTAAAACAAGAGTTGGAGTCAGCACAAGGTGGCTTCTGATGCATGCTCGGATGTTTAACAGTTGTCTTACCTTGGGCTAGTCAAGGGTCTCGGTTTCCTCATCTGTAAAGTAGGGATGATGATAGCACCATCCCTTTATAGGATGCTAAAAGCATCACATAAATGCTAGTTATTTTTATTATTGTTACCGTCATCATCATCATTAATGATCCTTCTGGGATATGCTTCAGTGAGATTGTGTTCATGAGGTGTTTTGTAAACACCCAATAATCTTTCGAATTGGCTTAAGTTTTCTCATGATGAAAGAGAATTAGTTGTTTTCTACTTGAAAATGTAGCAACAACACAAGCCATCTGGTTCTCCTAAGCTCGTAAAGGAAATCTACGTCTGCTGCTGTGCTGTTCGGGCCTTCTGAGACTCACCGTGTGGGGCCCTGCACCCTGGTCTATCCTCCCCACAGCGAGGCTGGTTTCTGTTATTGCTGGACTCACTATGGTGGAGTTGGAGGGTCAATCTCTACGTCCACACCCAGCCCATGAGACATCTCGAGTATAGGAATGGGATTCAAATGTCACTGGGAAATGTTTCACAAAAGAAATACCCATAACACAGCATCAGAGGATGTTCATTTGGGGTTTCCTAAGTCAGAGTGTGACGCACAGATTGTTTCTATTTGCGTTTGAGCCTGTTGGTCAAACTAGTCTTACTAAAAGATTTGCACCCTCTCCCAGTTGCTGGGTGACGCCTGAGGTACCCAATGCCCACATTTTACCAGGAGTCCCTGAGCTCACACAAAATGGAAGAGGGTCCACAGGCTTCCAAATCCCTGAGGTAGTTGGAAATCTCTAGCCCAGCAGCCAAAAGGCACAATATCATTTACCATACCCACACAATATGAATAGATGAATTATTGTCATTAGTTGCCACCTACCTCTTTTTCTGAAGAGAACAATGGCTGTTCTCAACAGACTCTAAGACATAAATGAACAGGCTGTGCCAGGAAGAAAGAACTCCAAGGCCAAACTGCCACATTAAAGAGAGACTGTTGAAGTGCGCCACCTACTGGCAAAGGTTATATTGCACCCAGAACACATACCCACAATCCTCTCCTTTCCTCAGAGCACAGACACTCCCCTTCACCAATTACAGTAGCAAGAGGTAGAGAAGGAGGGGACAAAAAGGGGGAGAAAAAGGGAGGGGCTGCAGAAAAGAGATGGGAAGAGAACAAAGGGAAAGGAAAAGAAGAAGAAAAATGAAAACAGGAATGAATAAAAAGCAGGAAAATAAAGAAAAAGGAAGGAAGGGAGGGAAGAGAGAGAGAAAAAAAAGAGAAAGAGAGAAAAGAGAAAGAGACAGAGAGGAAGAAAGAGAGAGAGGAAGAGAGAAAAAGAGAGAGACAGGAAGAAAGAGAGAGACAGAGACAGAGAGAGAGAGAGAAAGAGAGAAAGAGAAAAGAAGAAAAGAAGAAGAAAGGAAGAAGAAGGAAGAAGGAAGAAGGAAGGAAGGAAGGAAGGAAGGAAGAAGGAAGGAAGGAAGAAAGAAAGAAAGAAAGAAAGAAAGAAAGAAAGAAAGAAAGAAAGAAAGAAAGAAAGAAAGAAAGAAAGAAAGAAAGAAAGAAAGAAAGAAAGAAAGAAAGAAAGAAAGAAAGAAAGAAAGAAAGAAAGAAAGAAAGAAAGAAAGAAAGAAAGAAAGAAAGAAAGAAAGAAAGAAAGAAGAAGAGGATAAGCAGAAGAAAAGGAAGGAGAGAAGGAAGAGATGCAGGGAATAAAAGAGGGAAAGAAGGACTCCAGAGCCAGCACTCTGCTCCCTGGACCATGCTGCCCAAATCCACCTCATCTTGTAAAAAAGTTTACACAAAGTTCAGAGGCTACTGATGATGATCATACTACCATATGGTGGGGAAAAGAACTGGGTTCAAACTCCATCCCCATCACTTACAACTTACTTCCTCCTCCTTGGACCTCAGCTGCCTCCTTTGTAAAATGAAGGAGTTGGACTCAAGGGCCTCTAAAGTCCCTCTTAACTCCACAGGAGTCTATGTATGACCCTAGTCAAGTCCCTTCCATTTCCTAGGCCTTAGTTTCTCCTTCTGTAAAATGAGGAGAGTAGATTCAAGAATCTTCTAAGATCCCTTCCACCCCTAGATCTAGGACCCTGTGTGTTACAATAGACAAATGACTGCCCCTCATTGAGCCTCATTTCCTCCTTTTTAAAATAATAGGATGGAGGGGGAATTTGTTTTGTTGGACTATGCATCTGTGTTTAAAGGATTTTGTTTTTGTTTTTGTTCTCCAATGGGGGTTAGGAGGCAGATAAAAGGGGAAAAAACAGATTCTGTTCATTGAAAAAAAAATGTAGTTCGATGAGTAAAACAAGGTAGGACAGGAGGACCACTGGGGTCCCTTTCAGCTCTAAATATATAATCTGATGATCCCATGATGCCTCTGGCAACTCATATGTGAGTAGCACTACTCTATAAGCAGCTACAGCAAAGCAGGGGTGTGTGGGTGTGGGTGTGTCGGTGTGTATATTACATATATAAATATATATATATATATATATATATATATATATATATACATATATATATATAGTTACACCCAATATACATGTACATATCCAGACACAGATACATATAATAGACACATAGAGGCACATAGCCATATATGCACAAACCATCCTACCAGCTAAAAGTACCATGAATCCTTCCGAGTTCTGTGCTTGGCTACAATAAAAACTGAGTCCAAACCCAAGCCCAGACAGCCAGGACTCTTGCTGGGCCTGCAGCTGGAAGGAAAGTGCTATTATTTCTTACCCACCCAGATAAGTGGAGGTACATCGTCTCTGGGGGCCTGGGCACAAGACTGGGAGCCGGACACTCTGCCGGCAGCAAAGGTGTATGAGAGCTGCCAGCTCCATCGCCCCTCACTTCCTTGAGGTCCTCTGATTCAGTTTTAGCCTGCATAGGAATGGACTTCAGTGGAGCAGTAAGTACCTGGCAAAGAGAAACAAGATTTAGAAAGGCTCGCTTTCCGAGAAGAACCCTCAAAAAAGATGAGTTAGACAAATCACAACAAATTCATTCTCATTCAAGATAAACAGAGCCCAGTGAAATACGCTGGGACACTGACCTCAGGCAAGCTCAGTCATCGTCCCTTATCAGCTGGCCACCAAGAGCCAACCTCCCTCTCAGTTGGACATTGGCTCCCAAAACTCTCCCACCCAGGAAGTGGACGCAGAACTCTTAATCATTGTCCAGTTCTGACACAGTAGGAGGGCAGGGCTTCCAGCCCTCGGGGATCCACCGGGGTGGGGGGGTCATTCAGAGGAAGAAATAGAGACAAAACTTGTGAGTTGGTTACACCAAAAAACATATGCAAGGCATAAACTCAAGGCAATTTTTCCAAAGACATATACACAAAACCAAAGTGCTGATGGGATGGGATGGGATTCCCATGGCGGGAATATCTTATGATTCCCCCACAGGATCAGGTATCTCGAGCTTGAAAGATGAAAACAAAGGTGGACAAAGAGAAATCAATCTGAGGAAAGACAAGGCAACCCTAAGGACGTACTTAATCTGTGGTCCACACCTTCAGGCCAGGACAGTGAGGCTGAACAGCGAATGCACCACTGACACATATGACAATTAGTGTAGTTTCAGATGAGCAATTAATTATTGCCCCTTGTTTCTCCCCCAAGTCTGACGTTCCTTGATTGAACAAAGAGAAGATGAGCTCAGCATATAATGAGCAGTTAGTTCTCTTGGGGAACAAGGCTGGAGGAAAGAATGTACAGAAGGACAAGGTGGGGTGAAGGTAGACAATGGGAAGAGAACGTTCTGGAAAGAGCAGCCAACCTTACTGTACCCTACGGGTGACTTGGCTCCATAGCTAAAAGTGGCCTCAAGAAGTTTGACCCCCCAGAGACCAAGAAGGATTAGGTCATAGATATTTCTTGCATAGATGCGCAATCAACAATTGGAAAGGACCTCAGAGGCCATTTGCTCCGACCTTGGCCATTTTACAGAGAAGGAAATTGAAGCCTAAAGAGGTTAGGTGACTTTTCCAGAATCAAAATGGCTCTTAAGTATCCGAGGCAAAATTCAAACTCAGATCTTTGCTGACTTTAAGCCCAGTGCTCTGTCCACTTACAATTAGTCTCAAGGAAACTGGAACCCAGAGATGAGAGATGTCAGGTCACTCTGGAAGTAAGCTTAGGTTTTCTGAGCTCAGATCCAGCATATCAGCCACTGTGCCCATGTCCTCTCCTCTCAAGTCCCTTGCCCCTTTATTCTCTTGCCAATCTTGCCCGCCGGGTCCAAGTCCTGGATCATTCCCACCACCTACTGCTTTCATTCTTCTTTTAAAACATGGATTGAATGATATAAAACTTAAACACAAAATTTAAAAAAAAAAAACATGTTGCCATGTACACAGAGAGGATTCAAAATATGAGAAAATAAATTTCCTTTTCTAGAAAGTCTATATAATATATACCACACACTGTATTTGGAGCTTTTCTCATTTCCTTGTGCAGTTTTTTTTTATTCTTTTTTTCCCTTTCCTACCTCCCATTTCCCCCAAGAAGGCAACAATTAAGTGTGGATATTCCTATGTACATATATGCACAAATACATACTCTGATAGCTATAATCATACATATTTATAGCCATATATATTTCATATACATCTACGTAAGGATTTTTTCTAAATTTACCAACTCTAAACATTTTAGCAATATTCCAACCTTTATACTATCTGGTTATTTTAAGTCTAAAGCAATATTGATTAATATGGCTGGCATATAATATAATTTCCCTATTTTTCTCTTGCCATCACTCTTACTCATGTGTTGCTAAATAAAGCTGGGGGGAAATCCCCCAAACCACACTGGCTGGATTCACCACAAAGTGATGCTATGGGATGTCTGGGCCCTCACTGCTGCCAGGCAATCTTTCTCTACCATGCCTTATGATTCCTATCTTAAAGTACCTCTTCCAAACCTTTTCAACCCTCCCAAAGCTTTCCTCCCCTCCCCCCCAGATGAGAACTCTGTCTCATATTTTATAGAAAAGTACTGAGATCATTTGCTGTGAGTTCCCCCTTCATCTCAAATCATCCAGATACCTCCCAACACTATGTCCCTCTTCACAAGGGATCCCAGTCCATTCCGTCTCCTCTGGCAGACTGCCCCCTCCCAGAACTTAACTTCTATCTTTAACTGTCTGTTGGCTGTTTCCTACAAACAGGCCTGTGTCTCTCCCCTTCACTGCCCATCCTCAAAACAAAGTTCACTTGATCTGTTTAGTCCCACTAGTTATAATCCCATATCTCTTCTCCTTTTTAGAGCTAAGCTCCCCGAAAAGGGCATCTACAATTGATGGCTCTACCCCTCTCTCTCTCTCTCTCTCTCTCTCTCTCTCTCTCTCTCTCTCTCTCTCTCTCTCTCTCTCTCTCTCTCTCTCTCTCTCTCTCTCTCTCTCTCCCCCTTTCCTCCCCTCTCTCAACTCTCTACAGTCTGGCTTACAAATTCATCATTTGACTAAAACTGCTCTCTTCAAAGTGATCAATGATTATTGTGGTATCGAAGAAGGCATTTTCTTGGTCCTCATCCTTTTTCATCTGAGGTTGTCTGCGTGGTCAATTGTTTTCCCTTCCTGGCTGCTCTCTTCTGTCTAGGTTTTGGGACACCCCTCTCTCCAACTTACATAGGCTTAAGCTCTCTGCTCACCTCCATTCTTGTGTCTCCAACTGCCATCTTCAGAACAGACATCTTCAACTGAACAAATCCAAAACCAAAACTCCCCAAAACTTCTTCTTCACTCCCCTGTTACTATTGAGGGCAGCACTATCCTTCAAGTCACCCTGCTTGAAGCGGAAGTGTTATCCTTGATTCCTCACTCTCTCCCCACCCCACCCCATCCCATGGTCCATCAGTGGCCAAGGCTTGTTACTTTTTTGTAACATCTCTTGTATGCTTGCCACAATATTGCCACAGGCCCTCTGATACTGGTACAGGCCCTTATCACTTCATTCTCAGAATATTACAAAGCACTGCTTCCAGTCTCTCCCCACTCTACTCCATTCTCCACTCAACTGTCAAAATGGTCCTTCTAAAGCACAGTCTTTCTCCCAATCAATAAACTCCACTGGCACCCTATCCCCTCCAGGATCTTCGTTGGTCTTTGAAAGCCCTCAATGCCCCCCCCCAGTCAGCTTTCTGATTTTCTCACACCTTACACCACCTCCCCGTAGCTGCCCTATATACTTGGTCCCCTTGTGGCTCCTCACACCAGATCTCCTGTTTCTGGGCATTTTCCCTGGCTGGCCCCTATTCCCGTATTTCTCTTTTCTCATCTCCCTTTCTCGGCTTCCCTGGATTCCTCCAAGTCTCAGCTAAAATCCCACCTTTTCAAGACCTTTTTCCCCACGAATCCCGAGAAAGCTAGTGCCTTCTCTCTGTCAATTCTCTCTCACTTCTCCCATCTCTGGCTTGTCATCTCCCTCATTAGATTGTGAACTCCTTGAGGGCAGGGACTGTCTTTTAGCACTGGGCCTGGAACATACCAGGCACTTGATAAATATTTATTGACTGACTGCTCTCCCTCTTTTGG